>NC_142797.1:10632630-10798498 GCF_049724085.1 Artemia sp. Qi Xiang Cuo | reverse complement strand
GCACAGGGAAACGAATTATACTTCAGGGAAAAAGTTATAATCTAGTTGAATAAAATATAGGGTTCTCCTCTTTGATTCAATCTGCGTATGACGTTACGAGGATACAAGTAGGGGTTGTGCAAAAGTGGGGTCAAGAGAATTCCAGTTTCTGGGTGTGATATATATTATAAATACTAAGCTTAAGTTCCAAGAGACACTAGGCAGGAAAAGGGGAGGTACAAGAGCTCTTATAGCTTTTACTCCTTGTTTTAGGTTTTTCTCACCTAAACCTTAGGCTATTCGAAGCTTATTCCACAAAATTTATGTTTCTGGGAAGAACCTCATTGGGGTTCTTATCCTTAATTAAACTTAGATTATTTAGCTTTTAATAATGTTGTGTTTTATTTAGACGGGCCTAGCCTTAACTGAAGTGAAATATACAGACCAACTACCGAATAAAATAAAAATCTAACAATATCTTAAGTTATTTACGCGGGTACTCTCCACCCTTTGTTATAATCTGATTGCTTTTAATTAGATCACTTATCTCTTAATTAATCAGAAGAATCCCAGGGTTACCTAGAACTATCAGTAAGGCTCAAACACTTAATAAATCAATTGGCAAGTTTTCAAAGGGAAAATATCGCTCTAACTAAGGTTAGGGCCAAAGGGGCTCAAAAGATTTAATTGTTGAATTAATTCAAATAAGAACTTTTGAGTTGGACCAAGCAACAGAAATGTTTAACACTTTCGCAACTTTATCTAAGTATTACATACAAAGGAATTTGGTACTTGATTTTGATTTTCTTAGCGACCTTTCCCCGTCCTTTTTGCTGATTCCCAACCTTTTTGTTAAAAAGCAGTTTTTTCCAGTATTTTGAGGACTTGGCTATAAAAGCTTGAAATATCGTACCACTTTAGGACATTCCACTTTTTTTAGACAAAACTGGTGTATTTTGGGTCTTCAACTATTTATTATGGGTTCAATTGTCATTCGATACTTAAACGAAGAAGTATCTTTTCAAGGTTTACGACTAGGTATGCAAAGAGAAGGTATTTTCATATTTAAGCTAATTTAAAATAGTCGATTTACTTCTGATCTATTGGAGCTAAGAGGATTCCTACTTTGGCTGAAATTAAGTTATCAAATTTACACAAATATAAGGCCTCTTTACAATGTCTCCCCCTTAAAATCTTAGTATAACTGTGCTTTAACAGGGATAAAACAAAAAGAAACACAAATTTACAAAGAATCATTGTAACTTAATTTCTCCTTCGGCTACTTCTATATGGGGTCCCTGAGACTTTTGTTTTCGTTAAAACCAAATGGTAACTCTTAAAAAGTGAACTATAAATTTCATTTTCCAATGAAATGAGCCCTCTTTGAAGTTTATGCGGGCATCCCTTCCATAAGAACCATTTATGTCCCCAGGGTTTAACTTACGACGCCAGCCCCCAAGCCCTGGGGGGCTGTGTTGACACCGGAGTTTTTGTTAAATGATTTTTGAACTATTTTTAACAAAATGGCTGTTTCAAATATCTTATCGGATGGGTTTGAGAAAACGGCTTTGAGGGGGGGGGGGGGGCTAGTTACCCTTCTATCTCTTTTGACTCTTAAAAAGTGAACTGTTATTTTTAATTTCCAATCAAATGAACCCCCTCTGAAGTTTGTACGAGCATCCCTTCCATAAGAACCATATATGCCCCAGGGCATAAATTAAAACGCTTACCCTGGGCCCTGGGGGTTATGTCGACACCAGAGTTTTTTTAATATGATATTTGAACTATTTTTAACAAAATGGCTATCTCAAAATTTTTATCGGATGTATTCTGGAAAAAAAGGGCATGGGGTATTAATATAATAAAACATTAGAGCCTAACGACCTTTACTATAGGCAACGCTAAAGCGTTGCCTCTTTATAAGAAAATGTCCATTTTTTCTCAGGTGAGTATTATTCTTGAAGCTTCATTTTACAAAAACTAAACGTGAATGTAAAACTTGGGCGTTGAATAGATTTTTAGCTCTCATTTGTACTTAGGAGAGTATTGGATCACTAAGCTCGTCTCGACGGATTATAAGTAAAGAGCGACCCTTGTGTATAGAAGCAGAAGCTCTAGAAATGAAGTTTTGATCACAATAACAAAACCAATTATGCATACTAATTCTAAAAAGGTAAAATGTACTAATTTTAGAGTTGCTCATTAAGAGTAATAGCACATGAAAATATTCATAAATTTATAAATACAAATTAAATATCTCCTACAAAAAAGAGCCACAGTCATCAAGGAGCATCTGCAATCAAGTTTAACATGGATGAGAGACGTAATGGCTCTACAAATAAAATATAAAATTTCTTATTTTTACTATAAAGGGAATCAGGGTTAATTGGAGCGACTGAGCCCAATCGGGTCCCATATTTGAAAGGACCCCGTGCTGCAATCAAAATAAACACAATTCTTTGGAAAATTATGAAATATTCTAAACAGTTCCCATAAGCGTCGCTCCTGGAGACATATCATTTTCAACTCTAAATCTAAAAAGAAACTATCTGATATCAACATTGAATCAGGTTCATGCCAATTGAAAGTGAAAAAGCAAGGAAATTAGATTTTCAGACACTTTTAAAAGAATTTTCAGAACAAAAACTTGGAAATATGAAAATTCATGTGCTCATATTCAGTGATGTAAATTTACATTCAATAAATGTTTTTGTATCTTTTGAAAGAAACATAATTGTATAATTATTTATTTATGCGTATATATATGCATAATATTTTCTCAAAAACGGATTTTTGTTGGAAAACTGGCAACCTTGGATTTTATGACCTAAAAAAACGATCTAGATAGATCATAAGCTTGAAAAAATTTAAGAACCTTAATTTCAAAACAAAATCAGAAGAGTAATTTCATATTTATTAGCACATTTCAAAAGAACAGATACGTCATTTCCACATCGTGGGTGCTTCTGCCATTTGCTTCTGTCATTTTAGTATCTATGACGCATATACTAATACACGAGAGACATAATTAAGCATAAAATACCAAAGGTAATGATTCTATTTGCAAAAGTCGTTTTCAGCAGTTTCATGATACCTAGAGGACAGAGACGTAAATTAACAATTGCTAAAAATGAACAAACTGGACCATCAAATGTGACAAGACCCATCTATGCAGCTAAGGCAAAAGACATTTTAAAAATATTTGAGAAGTAACGATAAACAAAAATGAAGAAGAAAAAATAAGTGGTTAGAATACTTCTGAAAACGACAATTATTATTCAAAAATTAATGTGAAGAAAAAAGAAAAACACGGCTAATAGGTAAGGGGAAGTGAAATTTACAACGACTCGAAAACAAAAGTAAAGAAAAAGAAATTTGCGGTTAAAAGATAAGTGGCAGCAAACATTACAAGGAGACAAATATGAATAAGAACAAAAAAAAAATATACGGCTTCTTAGAAATGTACTAAGTAATGACAAAAGAAACTGAAGGACAAAGAAATATTCGTTTAAAGATAAGTGGCAGCGAGAATTACAACGAGGCAAAAACGAAAGCGAAGAACAAAGTAAAATGTGGCTATAAGATATGTGGCAGTGATAATAAAGGAAAATATAGTTAGAAGATAAGTGGAAGCAAGCATTACAAGTGACAGGGAGAATCAGAACGTGTCAAAACTGAAAGTGAAGAAAAAAGAATTTTGTGGGTAGAGTGTCAGAACGTGTCAAAAATGAAAGTAAAGATAAAAAAAACTGTAGTAGTATAATACAATTGAAAGAGAGAGAAGAAAGAAATTTTACGTTAGAAGAACAACGCCATCGCTATCTTCTACGCCAAAAAGTCATGGAGCAAGACCCAGAACAAACCTGCAAACATGCCGTAAACGACGCAAGTCTTAGTTACAAGTTATTGGGATCCTTCAACGTTGTATGTGTTCACTATGGTGTCCTTCATCTTCCAACGGAAAAAGTAGCTAACAAAGGTGATTTATTTGGAGGTTGCAGCTTGCTTGGTCGAATTGAATTGTCAGTTGAACAATTCCCAATCAATTGGTCTGGTCTGTTAATGGACGTCACCTGCTTTCTAATGAACTCCACAAATAAATACAAAATTTGAACTCATGTACTGTTTAGCCTCATTCAACGTGAGAGATGATCGAATCATCACTAGTAGTAGTGTTTTCAGCTTCACGGTAGCTTCTCACTAAATCAATTTAGTGCAACATCCATCACAGACCCCTGAACGTCACAATGAACCGCCTTTATAGGGCTATAGGTGCTTTTTAGACTTCAACAAAGCTGCTAAAAAACGCCTTGCGCATCCTTTAAATTTTGGGATCCCTTTTGACTTAATGGATCTTTTGGAAGAAACATTGCGAGGCACGAACAACTATGCTAAAGGTTACATGAAAATGCGAGAACTCGAGGATGATGTAAACTAATCTGATGCTTTACTTGGGCAACAGCCTCAGATACAAGACAAGCAACAATGAGAATCAGTATATAAAAGCCTGCCGCACAGCTGTTCCCAAGACCCCAAGAGCTGTTCCCATATATATATATATATATATATATATATATATATATATATATATATATATATATATATATATATATATATATATATATATATATATATATATATATATATATATATATATATATATATATATATATATATATATTTATATATATATACTAGGGTAACTTACCTTGTAGGTCATTTCATTTAGCTCTTTTTAATTTAATTTTTAGCAAACTTTAAATATTGGAAATTACCTGGATTTGTTATTTTTATTTTTCCTTCATATTTTGTTTATCTATTATTATTTTTAATTCAGTTATTTATATTTTTGTCTAATTTTTCATTTATATAGGTTATAGGTTATAGTTTTCTTATTTTAGGTTTATTTATAATATTTATAATTAAATGGCTGAAGTTCGAGTGAATAGATAAGTTAATAGGTAAATAGTTACGTAGACTTTTGTGCGACCGCAAACCCCCATGGATTTTCTCCAGCGCGAAAATGTTGTTTAATTTTTTTATTTGTGTATGAATTTGGAATAAGAAACTTATGAACTTATGAACTTAACGAACTTAACTTACCCAGATATTTACCTACAAAAATTAGCCTTTAATTTTGAAGTAGAAAAAGCCAAAAAGGTGGAGAATGGTAACTGGAATATCACTCCCGTAGCATACTTAAATAGAGACTTAGCACTAAGCATTGATTCTTTTTCTTTAGCTACTTATAAAACCTACGGAGATTAATGCACTCATTCTAATTTTCCTGTAAGATATTCAAGACCAATATCTATTGACTGGAAAAAAAAAATCTTCAGTAACTGAAAATTCTCCGATAGTCCTTGATAGGTTATTGGTGTCTGGAAAAGTCAAAAACTTAAGCATTAATTTCAGGCCAAATGAGGGTTTCTATGAATCTTAGGATTACAACATAAGACTAAACTTGCCTTTCATTTGGTTTGGATGCTTCTCCTTTCCTTAAATGTTTTATTAATTTGAAAAATCCTGATAACTACCTATGACATCTACCATTTATCAGAATTATGCTTCAATTATAAAAGAAGAAGAGGTCTTAGATGTTCAATGTAGATTCTTTATCAAACAGTTCTTGGTAACGAACTCTAATTAAGGAATGACTCGGCCCAATTAAAAGGAACAGAAATTACTTGGTATAAAGGGGGATGCCCCTTCCTCAAGCATTGCTTTTTACGCTAAAGTTTTGCGTTTCGTCGTAATTAAATAAAATGAACAAGTTTTTTTTATCTGAAAGTAAGGAGCAAAATTAAAACTTAACGAATTAAAAACTATATCAAATATAAGGGAGTTCTCCCCTCTAGTCAATTTCTCGCTCTTTACACTAAAGTTCGATTTTTGTTCCAATTCCTTAAGAATGATCCTTGAATCACAAAGGGAGTTTAATGAGAATAAATAGCTCTTTGGAAAGTACTAAAAAAAACTTTAGCGTAAAGAGCGAGGTATTAACTAGATGGCAAACCCCCATATATACGTTATAATCTATGTTAATGTTAAATTTTAATGTTGCTAAGGGCATTTGAATTTGAATGAGAAGTATTATTAGAAAACTTCTAGATTTCATCGTAAAAAACGAGATATGAGGAAGGGGCAGACCCCCACTATACAGAATAGTTTCTATTCATGTTAAGTTTTAATCTTGCTTATTTACTTTCAGTTGAAGTGAATTTGTCTTTTTATTTAATTTGTTATAAAAATGATCAAATATCTTTAAATTTCTAAAGAGGCTTCCCTCAATAGGCTTTATAAATTTCTTTCCTTTAACATACTTGGATGGAACTAGAACATTAAATATCGATTCTTTTTGGTTAATTGTGCATAAAACGTTTTAGGGAATAATAGACACTTCCTGTCTTTCCTGTGAAATGTTCGAAACGGAATATTTATTGACAGGGATGTATAAATCCCTAGTAAAAACAAGGTTTCTCTGTAATTTTTGTAAGTGCGTTCTTGTCTAGAAATCACACGTTCTTTGTTTAGATTTAGGCTACACGTCGCTATGTTTTGTAGTATAGCCTATGACTAATTTGGTTTTCTATCTGGTTTCTGCCGGTCATTTTTTACTCAACTTTTTATTTTTAAAATATTGAAAATTATAAAGACCTATTTTTAACAAATCAATGTTCCAATTTTGTGCTTTCTGTAGTTCCAAATATCCTTTCTGTAGTTTCTCTAGAATTTGGCTCCCCGAAGTTTTCCTCAAAATTGCGTTAACGAACACTAACGACGTGCTTTTTGTGATAGCGCTCATAAATTTGCAAATGCTGATTATCACTGAGATTTTGGGAAACTATTTTTCGCTCGAGGAGCTTTGTAGAAATTTGAAAAAAATTAGTAATAGTGAAAATACAAACATCATCTATGTTTTGTTTAGTAGTGTATCATTTAAGTGGTAAACAACGGATAATAGTTTTTCTTCTCTTGAGATATTTAAGACGAACCAATTATTAGCTGGGCAAAATAAGCGGCAGAGTCCATATAGGACTGCTCAAGTATTATCCCCATAGACACTTCAAGCAGCCAGATAGGAAATTAACAAGGGATTTTTGGAAGTCGCATAAATGGAGCTACTAGTCCCTCAAGCCATCGCACCTGTTCAATGCGGTCCCAGTTTCCAGGTATTATGATGTAATTTGGTTTCAGTATTTCCATATGATTAATCTAACTTCACTTCTTGAGTGGGGTCGGGATATTTAACAACTATCAATAATAGGAAGTTAACAAGGGATTTTTGGAAGTCGCATAAATGGAGCTACTAGTCCCTCAAGCCATCGCACCTGTGCAATGCGGTCCCAGTTTCCAGGTATTATGATGTAATTTGGTTTCAGTATTTCCATATGATTAATCTAACTTCACTTCTTGAGTGGGGTCGGGATATTTAACAACTATCAATAATAGGAAGTTAACAAGGGATTTTAGGAAGTCGCATAAATGGAGCTACTAGTCCCTCAAGCCATCGCACCTGTGCAATGAGGTCCCAGTTTCCAGGTATTATGATGTAATTTGGTTTCAGTATTTCCATATGATTAATCTAACTTCACTTCTTGAGTGTGGTCGGGATATTTAACAACTCTCAATTATAGGATGTTAACAAGGGATTTTTGGAAGTCGCATAAATGGAGCTACTAGTCCCTCAAGCCATCGCACCTGTGCAATGCGGTCCCAGTTTCCAGGTATTATGATGTAATTTGGTTTCAGTATTTCCATATGATTAATCTAACTTCACGTCTTGAGTGGGGTCGGGATATTTAACAACTATCAATAATAGGAAGTTAACAAGGGATTTTTGGAAGTCGCATAAATGGAGCTACTAGTCCCTCAAGCCATCGCACCTGTGCAATGCGGTCCCAGTTTAGAGGTATTATGATGTAATTTGGTTTCAGTATTTCCATATGATTAATCTAACTTCACTTCTTGAGTGGGGTCGGGATATTTAACAACTATCAATAATAGGAAGTTAACAAGGGATTTTCGGAAGTCGCATAAATGGAGCTACTAGTCCCTCAAGCCATCGCACCTGTGCAATGCGGTCCCAGTTTCCAGGTATTATGATGTAATTTGGTTTCAGTATTTCCATATGATTAATCTAACTTCACTTCTTGAGTGGGGTCGGGATATTTAACCACTATCAATAATAGGAAGTTAACATGGGATTTCTTGAAGCAAGACAAATAGCAAACAAACCCAACTTAAAAACAATAGGGAAATTTTTTTCCAAGACAGTGCAATTTAAATCGGTGAATATTTTGGCCCTATGTCCAAGGGCCGTCTTCAGCACAACATTAAAGAAAAAATATACATATATATATATAAACAACTTACATTAACATACGAAGTTTAAAACTAAAAATGCTTTTAAAAACCTTTAAAACAGCCCCAGTATCCTTACTTCAACAAAGTTCAACCAGGACTGATAAATAAAATGATGAGAGACGATGAAGTCATTCAAACGAAATAAACTTAAATTATTAACTGCAAGTTTTCGAAGCTAATCTTGCTTTTTTAGCAGCTAGTCTTAAAGGCCTTCTTGTAACGGGTTCAATACTATTGGCAATTGGTTTAATAAAATATTTTGTTATATCATTTACAATCAAAGTTGAGTATAAAGAATTCAGTGAATATTCTCCTAAGTCCCTATTTTTATTTATTTTGAGCCTAATTTCGATTGATTCCCGGACTACCTGTTTTGTCCCCAAATCACTACTAATGAGAGAAGATTTTTCAAAAAGTATTGTGTGGCTGGGATTATCAAATATATGGCTAGCTAAAGCAGAATCAAAGGAGTTATTAGAACTATTAGCAATTAACGCTTTGTCTATGTCTTCTTTATGCTGGTGTATCCGTTTTTCTAGATTCTGATGAGTTCTGCCAACGTAGTAATTGCCACAATCGCATGGTATTTGGTAAACCCCTCTTTGGCGAGTAATTGGGGATTTATCTTTACCGGAGTTTAAGAAATTTGTGATTTTAAAATTAACGGTGAAAACTAAATACAGATTGTTTTTTGTGCAAAATTTTTTTATTTTTGTGGTGATTCTTGGGATGTACGGAAGATAGATTATATTAGAGGTTTTTCTGGAGCCTCACATTGTGAAATATCGTTGATTTTACGAAAAGGTCTTTTTAGTCTATGGTTAATCGTATTATTTACAAAAGGAATGGGGTATCCGTTGCCAAAAAGAATATCTCTGATGAAATTTATTTCTGCTTTTATGTATGAATCGGAGCAAATGTTCAGGGCACGGTCAATGAGAGAAGTTACAACTGCTCTTTTAACTTGTGGGTGGTGATTTGAATTAAAAGGAAGATATGTATTGTTTTTTGTTGGTTTTCTATATATAGTGAAGTCCAAATTATTAGTATTAAAGATAATTAGCAAATATAAAAATGGTAGTTTATTTTCAAAGTCAATTTCTAGGGTAAACTGCAAATTTCTATCATAAGTATTAAGATGATCAACGAAACCCTGAAGTTCAATTTCCCCATAATTCCAAAGTGAAATTACGTCATCCATGTAACGACCCCAATAGACATGTTTTAAAAAATAAGAATTTAATGCCCAATTTTCAAGGTTCTCGACATAAATATTAGCCAGTAATCCGGATAGAGCTGCTCCCACTAGTAACCCATTTATTTGTTGATAAAAGGAATCACGAAACTGAAAATACATTGAAAACCTATTACAGATTTTAGCAAGATTATATAAAACTTCACCATCAATCCCTGTCGCTGAGTCTTCGATTAAGTGATAATTTTCTTCTATTTTGGTTTTTAATAATTGTTCAGAAGTAGCCACATCTATATTCGTGTACATGGAAACAATATCAAAACTACTAACTATTGTGTTTTCTGAAATACTTGTGTTATTAAGTTTTTTAACCAAATCTGCCGAATTACTAATGTAGGAATTTTGTGAGTACAGTAGAGGTTTGAAAGCTGTGCAAAGCCATTTTCCAATATTGGAAGCGGGGGCTTTAGTACATTCTACGATAGGTCTTAGGGGAATACCTTGTTTATGCAGTTTTGGTAAGCCGTAAAATTTTTGACAGAAACTACCACGGGGGTAATATTTGTTGTATAATTTTGGTGTGATTTTACCATTCTGTTTTAGCTGTTTTATTTCATTTATAATATTATTAGTAAATTGATCAGTAGGATCATGAGTGATCGGTTTATATGTACTTGTGTTTTATAAAAGTGATCAAACAATCTGTATTTATTTTCACCAATAATTTTACAATCACAAATTTCTTAAACTCCGGTAAAAACCCCAGTTACTCGCCAAAAAGGGGTTTATCAAATACCATGCGATTGTGGCAATTACTACGTTTGCAGAACTCATCAGAATCTAGAAAAACGGATACACCAGCATAAACAAGACATAGACAAGGCGTTAATTGCTAATAGTTCTAATAACTCCTTTGATTCTGCTTTAGCTAGCCACGTATTTAATAATCCCAGCCACACAATACTTTTCGAAAAATACTCTCTCATTAGCGGTGATCTGGGGATAAAACATGTAGTTCAGGAATCAATCAAAATTAAGCTCAAAATAAAAAAAAATATTTATATAAATAGGGACTTGGGAGAATATTCAATTAAGTCTTTATACTCAAATTTAATTAAAAATGATCTAACAAAATATTTTATTAAACCAATTGACAATAGTATTGAACCCGTTACAAAAAGTCCTTTAAGACTAGCTGCTAAAAAAGCAAGATTAGCTTTGAAAACTTGCAGTTAATAATTTCATTTTATTTCGTTTGAATTAATTCATCCTCTGTCATCATTTTATTTATCAGTCCTGGTTGAACTTCGTTCAAGTAAGGATACTGAGGCTGTTTTAAAGGTTTTTAAAAGCATTTTTAGTTTTAAACTGCGTATTTTAATGTAAGTTGTTTATATATATATATATATATATATATATATATATATATATATATATATATATATATATATATATATATATATATATATATATATATATATATATTTTACTTTAATGTTGTGCTGAAGACGGCCTTTGGGCATAGGGCCGAAATATTCACCGATTTAAATTGCACTGTCTTGGAAAAAATTTCCCAATTGTTTTTAAGTTGTGTTTGTTTGATATGGAAAGGCAGTGTGGTCTTCGTCAATAATTGCGTCTAGCTTATGGGGAGCAGTTGACCTATGATATTTTTTATTTTATTAGTTTAGGTAAAAAACATGCAAATATTATTAATCAAAAAAAATTTTAGAATCATGCAAAAACGAAAATCTTATTCCAAAGTCTTTAAGATATAAACTACATCTAAATACCCGGAAAGAAGGGCAATTTGCTCATACACTACAATTAATAGTCCATATTATTAAGGACAAAAAGCAAAAAAGACATATCATTTCCTCAGAAAGAAAATCTCTCGAAATTTTTTTGTTTGAAAACCTATCCACTGTTGATTTTTCTCAAGTTGTTAGATGAGAAAGGAATTTGTTTTGCCATGATTTTCGCTTGTCGAAGGAATGACTTTATACAAAATTGGAAAAATTGAGAGAGGAATCTTCGATGAGAAACCGTATTTATTCTCCAAGATTCACTCCTGGACCCGCTATGGTTAACCTCTCTTCCAGAACATTTGAAACCCAGGAAATCAACACACTGGAAAAAGGTCCAAAATTCTCTTTTCTGCCGAAACAGGTTCCCGTGGCGGATATAGTCTCCTATTTAGAGTCCGCTTTGCATAAATACTACCCATCTGTTTCAAACCCTGAGGAAGTTAGGTCTTGGCTCATAATTACCCTTTATAATAGCCAAAAAAAGGCTAAGTCTCCTAACACTTTCACACAAAAAAATTTGCCCGAAATAAAAATATTATCTAACCTCCGCAAAGACCCATCTATTATAATAACCAAAGCAGACAAAAGCAACTCACTTGTTGTCATGGATACGACGGACTATGACAACAAAATCTTTTCACTTTTAAAAGACACAAGTACATATAAACCGATCACTCATGATCCTACTGATCAATTTACTAATAATATTATAAATGAATTAAAACAGCTAAAACAGAATGGTAAAATCACACCACAATTATACAACAAATTTTACCCCATTGATAGTTTCTGTCCAAAATTTTACGGCTTACCAAAACTGCATAAACAAGGCATTCCCCTAAGACCTATCGTAGCATGTACTAAAGCCCCCGCTTCCAATATTGGAAAATGGCTTTGCACAGCTTTCAAACCTCTACTGTATTCACAAAATTCCTACATTAGTAATTTGGCAGATTTGGTTAAAAAACGTAATAACACAAGTATTTCAGAAAACACAATAGTTAGTAGTTTTGATATTGTTTCCATGTACAAGAATATAGATGTGGCTACTTCTGAGGAATTATTAAAAACCAAAATAGAAGAAAATTATCACTTAATCGAAGACTCAGCGACAGGGATTGATGGTGAAGTTTTATTTAATCTTGTTAAAATCTGTAATAAGTTTTCAATGTATTTTCAGTTTCGTGATTCTTTTTATCAACAAATAAATGGGTTACCAATGGGAGCAGCTCTATCCGGCCTACTGGCTAATATTTATGTCAAGAACCTTGAAAATTGGGCATTAAATTCTTATTTTTTAAAACATGTCTATTGGGGTCGTTACATGGATGACGTAATTTCACTTTGGAATTATAGGGAAATTGAACTTCGGGGTTTCCTAGATCATCTTAATACTTATGATAGAAATTTGCAGTGTACCCTAGAAATTGAATTTGAAAATAAACTACCATTTTTAGATGTTCTAATTATCCGTAATACTAATAATTTTGACTTCACTATCTATAGAAAACCAACACAAAACAATAGATATCTTCATTTTAATTCAAATCACCCCCCACAAGTTAAAAGAGCAGTTGTAACTTCTGTCATTGACCGTGCTCTGAACATTTGCTGCGATTCATACATAAAAGCAGAAATAAATTTTATCAGAGATATTCTTTTTGGCAACGGATACCCCATTCCTTTTGTCAATAATACGATTAACCATAGACTAAAATGAAATTTTCGTAAAATCAACGATATTTCACAATGTGAGGCTCCATAAAAACCCTCTAATATAATCTATCTTCCGTACATCCCAAGAATCACCACAAAAATAAAAAATATTTGCACAAAAACCAATCTGTATTTAGTTTTCACCAATAATTTTAAAATCACAAATTTCTTAAACTTCGGTAAAGATAAAACCCCAGTTACTCGCCAAAGAGGGGTTTATCAAATACCATGTGATTGTGGCAATTACTACGTTGGCAGAACTCATCAGAATCTAGAAAAACGGATACACCAGCATAAAGAAGACATAGACAAAGCGTTAATTGCTAATAGTTCTAATAACTCCTTTGATTCTGCTTTAGCTAGCCATATATTTGATAATCCCAGCAACACAATACTTTTTAAAAAATCTTCTCTCATTAGTAGTGATTTGGGGATAAAACAGGTGGTCCGAGAATCAATCGAAATTAGGCTCAAAATAAATAAAAATATTTCCTTAAATAGAGACTTAGGAGAATATTCACTGAATTCTTAAACTCAAATTTAATTAAAAATGATCTAACAAAATATTTTATTAAACCAATTGACAATAGTATTGAGCCCGTTACAAAAAGGCCTTTAAGTTAGCTGCTAAGAAAGCAAGATTAGCTTTGAAAACTTGCAGATAATAATTTCATTTTATTTCGTTTGAATGGATTCATCCACTCTCATCATTTTATTTATCAGTCCTGGTTGAACTTCGTTGAAGTAAGGATGCTGGGGCTGTTTTAAAAGTTTTTAAGAGCATTTTTAGTTTTAAATTCGTATTTTAATGTAAGCTGTTTATATATATATTTTTTCTTTAATGTTGTGCTGAAGACGGCCCTTGGACATAGGGCCGAAATATTCACCGATTTAAATTGCACTGTCTTGAAAAAAACTTCCCTATTGTTTTTAAGTTGTGTTTGTTTGATATGGAAAGGCAGTGTGGTCTTCGTCAATATTTAAGACAAATAGAGATACTAGTCCCTCAAGCCATTGCACCTGTACAATGTGGTCCCAGTTTCCAGGTGTTACAACGTAATCATAGCTTAGTATTAAAAAGAGTTCAGTGTGTCAACATCGAAGATATAGTAATGGATGCTTTTATTGTATTAGATTTTGAAAGTGTCAGCAATGGCGAGATGGAACCTAGAGTGCCTAAAGTAGCAGTGAAAATTACAAGGGGTTTCCAACTAAACTTAGAATGGGACAAGATGTATGCAAGATATGTTATATCATTAAATAAATCCAAGTCGGTAGAACAACTATGCTTTGCGGCTAAAGTGAATATAGTGTATATGCAGAGACAACAAGACGGATTAAATGCGTTAGCAAGATATATTGAAGAGAACATTCTATAAAGTACGGTTTGTTAATAGTGAGATTGTTAGTCTGTAATTGGTAGTCAGAGTGTTAAAATATGGCTGGATTCGAGAACCAGAAAATCTTACGGAATCCAGTAAAATTGGAAATGTAGTTAATTTTAGATGATGAGTTTCTAGAATTATCTTTTCAAAGAAAAATATTTTTTCGGGAAATGCTTAACGATACAATGGGAACTGATTCCCCATATTTAGACCATTGCATGAAAATTTGTCGTCGTGGCCCAGCTGCATTTACTCAATTTATAGATATATTAATTGAGACAAAACAAAATTGTATTGTGATATTGCTTTTAACCACTACTTGGACTGTCATTTTGTAAGACAAAATGTTTTGTGACGTCACTTCTCCTAGAAGACACTCATTTTATTGATCATGAGTTTTAGCAGTGAGGCGGTCAACATCGAAAATGTTTTACACATGTCCATTATGCTTGAATACATTGGGCAGCTGGTCATCCTGTGAGAATTGTACCTTTGCTGATGATTATAATGAAAAATGTAGATTGTGCAATCCATGTAAATTGCATAGAGAATATGCTGTGCAAATTAAAGACTGTAATTCCTGTTTTGAAATTCGTGGCTGTCATACAAGAGGTTTTCTGTGCTCTAATTGTCACTATGATAAATGTGATCAATGGGAAAATACTTACCCTGACATGATTTCAAAAAACCCTAAACATGAATTCAGTTTATTTTTCAGACACTGGTATCGTCGTGGTTTTAAATTGTTTCGGAAAGAAGAACCTGGTCTACTCTTCAATTGCTGGAATAATAAAAGAGCATGGTTCTTGCGTCATCGCTGTAAGAAACTGGCTACTATGATTATAAACCTACAGACTTTTATTTGGCTGTTACCGAAACTGATGCTTCATATGGGAATTTTATATGTGACATTGCTTCAAAAAAGCAAATTGAAACACGTGAATTTTATAAGTAGAATCAGAATAGTATTATTGACTTTACAAGAGATTTCATAAAAATGAAGTTGTAATATATTGTAGAAAATATGACCCGGACTTTGCATGCTAAGATGAATAAAAGTTAAATCCTGACGAGTTGCTGCTACATATCGTTTCTGATGATTACCTATACGTAGAAGAAGAAATCTAAAAAGGACAGAGTGTTTTGGGCATACAAATTCTATTAATAAACAACTTCACAGGCAATTTTAAAGCATTTCACACTTAGGGCACTGAAATTTATATTATAGAGCTTGGAAATAATATTTACAACTAGAAAGTCGTTCATTCGAGAATTGTCACCATAAATATTCAGAAATTCACTGTAAGTATGTCCGCGACATGGGAAAACAAAATATAATAATGCATGAAAATCATAGCTTTTGGCTGATAAATCTTGTACCTGCTTCAAATTTTTAATAATATTTTTTCCACTTTGCTCAAGAAAATTTTTAATGTAAGGCGATTAGAACGCATACGGTAGGCCAAGAGGATCAAAAAATTCTATATTCTTTCTTGTTTGAAAGATACATAGCCAATGTCCCGTCTTTACAGTTGATGGGCTACTGTTAACAATGATAATAGTATTTTAATATGCTGAATATGTTCCAGGAAATACGAAGGTATGCAATAGGATTTATATTTCGACATGTATGGATCCAAATTGAATACATTGATTATTTGATTCGTGTTCATGGCGCCAAGTCTAATACAACACTGCCATCAGGGATACTTTCCCAATAGAATCCAAATTGATTTAGCGAGATTTATACAAGTCTTTCCTCCAAATGGTTTGCATAGGTAAACTCTAAACCTACAGTATCCGTCTGGACAATTTTCATATTTTAAGTACCGGATAAATCCAATACAATGATACCATGAGTTTTTGCAAACAGTTCTTCGGTTACACCATTTTCTGATAATTGCAAATCTTGATCTAGGAATTGCATTGTCAATTCATATAACGTCCCATAGGACTTACGAAAGGATAGATTTTAGAGTGGAATTCGATTTAATTTACATACAAGAAATTAAATTCAAAACAGTTCAAATTTATGTGGAGAATTTGTCCATGATCCAACCGCACTAGCACTTTTTACAAAAGCCAAAGCAAGGTTTGAAGGAATTTCATTATTGATAAATTATAAATTAGTGTAGGTACGCGTACCGGTAGCAATATGTCGTTGATTCGTGATTGTATGTGGAACGAGCAATTTGATATTATTTCCGAGGCTCTTAATTTTTCAATTGCCAAGACAACAGAACTCATAACTTGTTATTTTCACACAAGAAATCATGCCAAGGTGAGAGAGACTGTTATATTGGGTGCAGTGCAAAGTACTTTTTACAAAATAAAATTGGACAGTGCGAGTTGTAGCTTTATATCAATCTTGACATGGGGAGGCAACCATTGAGGTACATAAAATATTTCATGATTTGGTTTACCAACTAAATGCAAATTATTGGTTGTCCTATGTCTAAGTATATTGGTAGTGTCCGTGTTCTTCTTGTATTCATATCCAATAGCCATACATCTCAAAAGCTTATAAGACATTGGAATCATCATCATGAATTCCATATACCTTGCATAATTCGAAAGATTATTGCTCTTGCTCACTAATGTTCCATTTATATAGACACTTATTTGTCTAAAAAAATCGTGTAGTACACAATTTTCATAGAATAACCCCTCGCTTGAACTTAGTTTTTAATTGTTATATTTCTTAGCAAGGGAATGCAAAGCTAAAACCTTAAAAGTCTTACCCATGAAGTAGTCTTTACTGGAGTAAATTCGAAAATGAGAGTTATCTGAGAGCGGTTGACTTCTGCATTGAAAATATTTAGAGATAATCTTACTAAAGATGAGATTCTTTATGTGGTAGGTATGCCATTTCTAGGAAAAGAATCTATTTTTCGGTCTAACAGTTTTTACTTTCTTTTTTGATGGTTTACACTTCCGGACTGAGTTAACACTGATGAGTGATGAGGTCTTTCGCAGCCTTTTCAAACCTTTTCCGCTTTGTCGTGATTTCAATCGTTCGCCAAGAGATTGTCTGCCGGACCTGAGATTTTGTGAAACACTTTCTTGAAAATCCTTCACAGAGCCTCAATTTTGTGAGGAGGGGTAGTGCAGAGAAAAAAACAGCTTAGCAAACTAATTAATGAGAGCATAACCGGACATGGACGAATGACCCCTGTAACAATCCATTCCATTACCCAATTGTCGGGTTCCAAGAGTTGCAACATAGCAATCAGTATCAGGACAAACAAAATGCGTTCTATTAGCCATCTCACTGAATGGATCAAAAATGAAAAGGTAATTACGGCCAAACCTTTTGTTATTGCTAATGGATCGCCCAATTCACTTCTTAATACTAACTGTCAGACCTCCAAATACGAAGTGTTGACTGGGATGTATTGAAGGTGCTTTATATTGTAGTGCTGAATGTGTTTACTAGAGGCTTTTCGTTCAAGAACACGTAGGAGGGGAAAATTGGTATTACTGACTACCGATGTTTCAACAAATGAAATGTAAAGAAATATACAACTGTCCCAGGAGAAGGTGGATCAATACTCATCGAAAATGACATGATCCATGCCACCACCGCTTCCAGCACTTTTACCATTGATTATGTTATATTTAAAACCAAGAACATCTCTCAGATTATCATTCAAAATATGATTTTCATTGTCAATGGATGAACTAATGTAGGTCTTGCCCTCTTCCATTGAATAGTTGATTTGAAAGATTCCATTTTTACGACCGATAATTCTTCTATTTAAAGCACGACACAAATCATTCATACTACCAAACTTCTTGTATGGTAATGCGATGAGGGGATATTCATATGAATTCATATTTTCAATCTGTTGATCGTTAACGAGTGGCCAAACATGTGGTATTACCTTTATATCATATGTACGATCTTTTCTTAGGCAATCATATGTATTTTTGAGAATACAATCTACAAGAGCAACTTTATACCTTCCCTCAAATTTAATGGCAGGGTAGAGTTTCGTCCAAAAATTGCTCGTTTTATTCAAATCGTCATAGAGAGGGTCAGAAACATTGGACATGAATTTCAAGTAAAAATCTTTAGACATTATGAATATCTTCAGCGGCAATCAAGGAATCAAAAGTCAGAGTTGTATCCTAGCCAACAAACAAGAAATTGTCATTTACCCTTGCGAGTATGAGTCCTTAATACCTTTTCAGTTTGATACAACCCACTATTTCTAACTTTTTGCAATTCATAATTGTAAAAACCGCCCAGAATCTCATCATCTTTTATATCACAAAGACGATACGTTATAGGTTTGGTGTCTAAGACCCTTGCCACTTTAGAAAGCTCAGTGGACCACATGTAATTCCCCTTTTCAAAAATATTTCTTGTTCGATTGATTCGAACAGCATCACCTACATTAAATTTTTTCTTCCCCGCCTTTTCATTAGAATATTGTTTAAGTAAAAAAGTATTGTCACTATGATGAACTTCAATTGGACTAAAATTGGACAAAGATCGATGAGTACGCTGGTTATAAATCATCATGATTTTATCTAAATCTTGAATAAGAGTAGCACTATTTTTCAATGTACAATAATTCGAGATTAGAAGTCGAATAGTGCGTATCAAACGTTCAGCCAATGCCACCTTTATAGGACTGTAACTATGATAGAGTATTGTGTTATATTTCAATAATACCCTTTTTACATGTGGATCAACAAACTTACTTCCCCGATATGTTTGAATTTTTTCTTAAGAATCCTGTTCAAGTATATTTTCAAGGGATTTAGCAACTTCATTGCCTCTCTTTGAGTGCATTGGAACCGCATTTGCATATTGAGTAAAGACACCTATTGTAAATAAAGTATACTTGTACGGTCTATTATGACGTCTTGGAATCTCATCTAGAGTCAAAAGATCTTCTTGTAATATATGCAGAGGGTAAAAGGGTTCAGTTTTGTGTAGTCACGACCCCTGGTCCTATGATTGCGATGAAGAGTGTAGCTGGGTTCTTTCTGTAAATACTATTTTGCTAGTTTCTTTTCAACTCCAGCAACTCGGACAAGTATAGTGGGAGAACTTAGTCTTCCTACTTCTTCAATATTTTCATAAGCCCGTTTCAAAACCTAATTCATTTTGAACGTGCTCGTGGTGTGAAGCTCCCGCTACCGTTTGGGTTCTAAATGAGGATGGAAGACGCGTTCATATAATACCCTTACTAGGCCCACATAGTGTGTTATCCAATGAGATATCTCTTGATCTTTCTTCAAATTCCCTTAATCGTTTTAATACGTCTTTATTCCCAACAAGACTTTTAGAAAAATTTGACGACTTGATAAATTTATAAAAATGTTTATCAAAGGATTCATGTCTTTTACAATTTGCAATCAAATATGATAACAAATGAATTAAATTTTAGGGCTTTTCTTGGATTATAACTTCATTTTTTTTCTCGTAAATTTAATCATTTTCAGTGAGATCAGTAAAGAGTATTTTACTTTGTTCACGATAAGATGGAGGTAACATGTTTATAGTACATAAGTAAGTTAAGTTCATAAGTTTATTAATCCACATTCATAAACAAATAAATAAATTAAAAAGCACTTCCACGCTGGAGAAAACCTATGAAGGTTTGCGATCGCGCGAAAGTCCACGTAACTACTTACCTATTAACTCAACTATTTACATAAACCTCAACTATTGAATTAAAACTATTATACTATACCAAAAATAGATAAACTATAACCTATATATAAAAGAATATAAAAAAAATATATAGAAAAATAAATAAATAACTGAATTAAAAACAATAATTGATAAATAAAATATAAAAAAAATAATAATATAAATATAAGAGAAAAATAATAATAACAAATCCAGTCTACGTCACTCATTATACTCAACTCCCTCTCCCCTCCCCCACCCTGCCCTTCCTAGACAACACTAGTTATTGAATCTTCTTCTTCTTTTTTTCGGCTTTTTCAAAGTTTCAAAACTTTCAATATTTTCAGAAGGTTGATCAATGAAATTTATTTTCAAAGGTTTTTCGCGATAAGGATTATGTTTGCTGACACGTCAAAGTGCATTTTGTAGCAACATTAATTTTTCATAATCGGCTAGTGCTTCATTGTTAATAAATTTGGCAGGATTATCTTCAAAGTGCTCTTTTGGTGAAAGAGCAAGTTCAATCGGAAACAATTTATAGGATTTACCCATTTCTAGAGAATAGTGTTTACACGTCAAACGATTATCGGCAGTAACAATGAAAAAATTACTAGCTGCTTGAACAAGCCTTTTTCTTTTGTTATTTCCTTTCTTTTTGCTGGTTAGAGCACGTGCAAGTGATCGATGTTGCTTCCTCTGCTGTCGAACACCTTTTGACAGTTGAACATTGCCTGCCGTTATATTTAAACAAAGTTCAGATAGGATATTAATGAATTCCTTTTCGATGCCATTTTTGAGTATAGCTTTCTTAAGCCGTAGTTTTAGATTGACTAGCACGGAAACTAAATGTATGTTTTCATGTAGGTTCTTCAGCGTCATGATGGCGACTAATAACCTTTTTTACTATTCACGGGTAGATATACAGTAATTTCATTATCAAAAATATCAGTGACTACACGTAACTCTTTGGGCGTGTTTTGATTCAGGTTCAATAATATGTATCCATAGGGTTTCTTATTAGCGTGATTCTACACAAAAAGTAAAAGTTTTGGCTCGTCAGGGTAGATTTGTTTGTTTGGAGTTACCAGAGAACTTGAATCGCCAACAACTCTATTGATGATATAGTAGGTACAATTTAAAACAAGTGTTCTCATATATTTACTCTGATGAAAAACATTATGGAGAAAAACAGTTACGGTAATTTTTTCATGATGTGACCGGACCGTGAATAATTATAGCATCTCCTGAGGCCATTTTCAATAGATTCAGGTAAATCGTCAATAATCAACCCCGAGTTTGGCGCAATTTTACACAATTTGCTCAATTCTTTGCAAACAAAATTTGCACTTTACTGAAAAAATATAAATGTTCTTACTTTTATAACTTTAATAAATCAAATAATATTAACGTTTCGATTACTAAATATCAGTATATGTATATTTAACTGACAATGCAAATTCATTTGTATTTTTTCAATAAAGTGCAAATTAAGTTCTGACCTTGGGAAGCCAAAGGGGTTTTGAGCCCAACTTATGTTAATTTCTGCTCGTTTTGAGTTTGAATCGGTTATTTATTGTAATTTCTGTTCGTTCTGGCTTTCATTTATTTATCGATGCTGATTTGCGGTAGTTTCACGCTTCGTTGATTATTTGATTTTATTTTTGCAATTTTTTTGTTTAATGGAGTTCTTTACTTTTCTTTGAAAAAATTAATTTGTGGAATGTTTTTTTAATTAATTTCTGTTCGTTTTATATTGACATAGTCGTTTCAGGGAAAAAGAAAATAACACTTTAAATCTTTTTGTTTTTTTAGGAATTTATAGTTTGGCCTGCTATTTGTATGCTGGAGAAAAATTTTCAGCAACTTTTAACAACATACACCCTTTTAAAAATCTGGACACAAATAATAGTGTTTAATTTCGTTTCATACCTCCTCTAGTTGACCTGAAATGGAAAACTTGATACCATCTGCAAAAAAATCTGCTTACTATCTTTGATAGATTGGGATACACTTACGCTATTTTGACTAGGTTAAATTTTAAGAGCAGAAGTAGCCCCTAAAGTTTGAACATAATACCTTCAGTCGTTCTTGGGATACTGCTGAGATGCCTTATTGGGAATTAACATTAACACAGTGCCTTTTTATTTAATCTTAAGGCAACATTTAGTTTTTAATAATAAATGCAAATGGGGGGGGGGGTGGGCGTGGGAGGGGGATAGTTGTTCTCCAATCACTTTCTACTATTAAAAAGGACATACACCCTTTCTATTTTCAATCAAATAAGCCCTTTTTGAAGTTCCTACGACAACTCCTTCGGTACAAAGTGCCCTTGTCTAAACAACAACAACAAAATAAAAATCATACATTATACCCACATCGATATTTACTATAAAAATTTCAAGCCTTCAAATAACTTTCGACTATTAAAAAGGGCACTAGACCTTTCGATTTCCAATCAAATGAGCCCTTTTTAAGTAACTGCGACAACGCTTTCTATAAACATCTTATATGCCCCAGGGCATAAATTACAACCCTTAACCTAACGGCTGTGAGGGTGGTTGTCATCCTCTAAGACAGAATTTCATCACCTTCAACTATCAAAAGAGGCACTAGCCCTTTCAATTTCCAATCAAATGAGCCCTTTTGAAGTTTCTACGACAACGCTTTCAATAAAAACCTTACATACCCCCAGGGCATAACTTACAACCCTTGCTCTGAGGGCTGGAGGGGGGTTGGGTTGTCATCCTCAAAGACCTAATTCCCATAACTTTGTACTACGTTGATCATAATGGCTATCTGAAAATTTTCATTGGATGTATTTAGGGGAATGGTGCTCGTGAAAGGGTGGTTAGTTACCCTCCAATCACTTTCAACTATTAAAAAGGGCACTAGTCCTCTCAATTTCCAATTGAATGAGCCCCTTTTGAAATTTTTACGACAACTCTAACTATAAAAACCTCATATACCCCCAGAGCATAACTGACAACTTTTGCCCTGGGGGCTCTGGGGGGTTGGTCATCCTTAAATACATAGTTTTCAGAACTTTAAACTACGTTAAACAAAATTTCTATCTCTAAACTCTGATTGAATGTGTTTAGGGAAATGGTGGGCGTGGGAGGGGGGTCAATCACTCTCTACTCACTTTTGACTATTAAAAAGGGCAATTTCAATTTCCAATCAAATGAGCCCTTTTTGAAATTTCTACAACAACATTCTCTATAGACCTTTTATGCCCCCAGGGAATAACTTATAACCCTTGCACTGAGGGCTCTGAGGGGGTTATCATCCTAAAAGGCATAATTTCCAGAACTTTTGACTACGTTGAAAAAAATGGATATCTGAAAGTTTTGAATGGATGTGTTTTGGGAAATTGTGGACGTGAGAGGGGGTTTAGTTACCCTTCTATCACTTTCAACTATTAAAAGGGCACTAGTCCTTTCAATTTCCAATTGAATAAGCCCTTTTTGATGTTTTGACAACATTGCTTTCAATGAAAACCTTATATGCCCCCGGGGCATAACTTACAACCCTTGCCCTGAGAATTGCTGGGGGGGAGGGTTGTCATCCTTAAAGACCTAACTTCCAAAACTTTCAACTACGTTGAATAAAATGGCTATCTAAAAATTCTGAGTGGATGTCTTTGAGGAAAAGGTGGGCATGAGAAGGGGATTAGTTACCCTAAAATCACCCTCCACTATTAAAAAGGGAACTAGCCCTTTGAATTTCCAATCGAAAGATTTCTTTTTCGAGTTTCTAGAGACAAAGATTTCAATAAAAACTTTTACGCTCTCTGGGCATAACTTATAACCATTGCCCTGAAGACTGTAGGGGGAGTGTCCTGCTCAAATGTATAATTTTTTGATCTAAGAAACTGTGTGAAACAAAATGGCCATCTAAAAATCTTGATTGGATGTGTTTGGGGAAAAGGTTGGCTTGAGAGGGGGGTTAGTTGGCTTCCAATTACTTTCGAATATTAAAAAGGGCACTAGCCATTTCAATTTCCAATCGAATGAGCCCTTTTTGAAGTTTCTACGACAACGCGTTCTAAAAAAACATTATAGGCCCCCAGCCCCGATGGCTGTGGGGGAGTGTCCGCCTCAAAAACATAATTTCTATCTGGAAATAAACCACGCTGAACAAAATAGCTATATAAAAATTTTGATTGGATGTGTTTGAGGATAAGGTAGGTGTGGGAGGGGGGTTAGTTGCCCTCAAATAACTTTCGATTATTAAAAAGAGAACTAGAGCTTTGAATTTCCAATTGAATGAGCGCTTTTTGAAGTTTCTACGACAAAAATTTCAATATCAACTTATATGCCCCCAGGGCATAACTTATAACCCTTGCCCTGAAGACTCTGGGGGAGTGTCCTGCTCAAAGGTATAATTTTCTGAACTTTAAACTGCGTGGAACAAATGGTTATCTCAAAATGTTGATTGAATGTGTTTGGGGAAATGGTGGGTGTGGAAGGGGTGTTAGTTTTCTTCCAATTACTTTCAACTATTAAAAAGGGCACTAGCCGTTTCAACTTCCAATCGAATGAGCCCTACTTGGAGTTTCTACGACAACGCGTTCTATTAAAACCTTATACATCTCCAGGGCATAACTTACAACCCTTGCCCTGAGGGCTGTGGGGGGGTTGCCATCCTCAAAGACCTAATATCCAGAACTTACGACTACGTTGAACAAAATGGCTATCTAAAAATTTTGATTGGATGGGTTTGGGGAAAAGGTGGGCGTGAGAGGGGGGTTAGACGCCCTCCAGTCACTTTTGACTATAAAAAGGGCATTAGCCCTTTGAATTTCCAATCGAAGTAGCCTTTTTTGAAGTTTCTACGACAACAACTTCTATTAAAACCTTATATTCCCCCAGGGCATAACTTACAACCCTTGCCCTGAGGGCTGTGGGGGGTTACCATCCTCAAAGACCCCCATTTCCAGAACTTAAAACTACGCTGAATAAAATGGCTATGTAAAAATTTTGATTGGATGGGTTTGGGGAAAAGGTGGGCGTGAGAGAAAGGGTTAGTTGTCTTCCCATCACTTTCAACTATTAAAAAGGGCACTAGCCCTTTGAATTTCCAATTTAATGAGCCTTTTTTGAATTTTCTACGACAACGCCTTCTATAAAAACCTTATATGTCCAAAGGGCATAACTTACAACCCTTGCCATAAAGGCTGTGGGGGAATGTCTTCCTCAAAAAGATAATTTCTATTTGAAAATCACCTGCGCTGAACAAAATGGCTATCTCAAAATGTTGATTGGATGTGTTTCGGGAAATGGTGGGCTTGGAAGGGGTGCTAGTTGCCTTCCAATTACTTTCGACTATTAAAAAGGGCAAAAGCCACTCCAATTTCCAATTGAATCAGCCCTTTTTGAAGTTTCTACGATAATTTCTTCGAACCGAAGTGCCCTGTTCTAAAGGAAAAAAATAATAAATAATACATTGTGCCAACTGCCAACATCGTTCTATATACCCTCAGGGCATAACTTTAAACCCTTGCCCCGAGGGTTGTGGGGGAGAGTCCTCCTCAAAAACATATTTTCTATCTGGAAATAAACTACGCTGAACAAAATGGCTATCTCAACATTTTCATTAGATGTGTTAGGGGGAATGATGGGCAAGGAAGGGGCTAGTTGCCCTCCAATCACTCGACTATTAAAAAGGGCACTAGCCTTTTGAATTTCCAATTGAATGAGCCTTTTTTGAAGTTTCTACGACAACGCCTTCTATAAAAACCTTATATGCCCCCAGGGCATAACTTACAACCCTTTCTCTGAAAGGGCTGAGGAGTGCCCTCCTCAAAAACATAATTTATATTCGGAAATCAACCACGCTGAACAAAATGGCTATCATAAAACTTTGATTGAATGCATTTCAGACCATGGTGGGTGTGGAAGGGGTGTTATTTGCTTTCCAATCACTTTCGACTGTTAAAAAGGCCACAAGCCACTCCAATTTCCAATTGAATGAGCCCTTTTTGAAGTTTCTACGACAAATTTTTCGATACGAAGTGTCCTGCTCTAAAGGAAAAAATAATAAATAATACATTGTGCCAAAATCGTTCTTAGATGCCCTCAGGCATAACTTAAAACCCTTGCCCTGAGGGTTGTGGGGGAGTGTCCTCCTCAAAAATATATTTTCCATCCGGAAATCAACTATGCTGAACAAAATGGCTATCTCAAAATTTTTATTGGGTGTGTTTGGAGGAATGATGGGCTCGGGGGGGCTAGTTGCCGTCCAATCACTTTCTAGTATTAAAAAGAGCACTATCTTCTTCAATTTCCAATCGAATGAGCCCTTTTCAAAATTACTACGACAACTCCTTCGATACGAAGTGCCCGGGTAGGGATAAAAAAAATACATTATGCCAAAATTGTTATTTACTTAGGCAGCGCAATTGCGCTGCTTATGATACATACTCTTCCAATTTCAAAATACAACTAACCAAACCTAAACTAATTTTGACGAAAAAATATTCAGAAAATGGAATATATGGATTCCTTAATTCATAAATAAGTACAAATATTTTAAAAACATATTTACAATGGCCATTGAACATGCCAACCGGGGGGCTGGACCCTACTCCAGAGGGTACGGTGGGCCAGCAGTCAGAGGGTGCCAAGGCGGCTAGCAGGGGACCCGTGGCAGTGCCAGGCGTTAACAAGAAAAATAAAAAATATATAAATAGATATAAACGCTTGAAAACTTCCACTTTACGTAAGAAAGAATATATTTAAACACTTTAAAATTAGCTATTTGCACAAAGGAAAAAAATATAAAAACACCGAAAGTGAATAAACATATAAGAAATAGACAAATTCTGAGCTGGAGACGGAAAAATGCCTCCCCTCCCCCAACTAGATGGCGTTCCCCAGACCGAGTTGTTTTCTGTAATTTACCCATTCAACTCGATCTGAAGTCAGGTAATGACCGTGTAGTAGTACCCTCATAGCTTCCGCGCGTAAATAAACTTTGTCCAATATAGTGGACATGGCATTTTTTCTACTCCAACTGTATAGTTTGTATACTTAAAAGAGCTAATGGCCATGACACTTGCTCTTGGAATTAAATTATTCGCTAAAAAGTTCCTATAAACGCTACTGTTGAAATTTTCCTTTACATAGTGTGACGATCCCCCCTTGCAGGCTTGTTTGGTATTCTCATTGTGCGTTTCCACACAGAAAACCTTCGGACACGGTTGGGATATCAAGTTACTCCCCGTCTCGGATTCTAATTTTAACAATTGAATTTGGGCTTGGTGGTTTAATAGCTCCAGATAAATGGACTCGTCCCAGTGGGTTTAATCCATTCGGGAGCTCATATATGTATCTTTTTTTAAATCGTCTAATAAATTATCAGTTTTAACTTATAACCATAATGAATCTTTGTCCACGTAATGAACTTGAACTTGTCCCTACCCGGCCCTTGGAGCTTACACTAATTCTAATAAAACTCCACCATGAGTTTTTTCAAATTTCTAAAATGGTACTGCCAGCAGCAGTCTTTTTATATAATACTACATTTCTCTTCTTTCTATTTAATAGGACTATATTGAAGTCTATGATCGTGAACGATGTGAATTTTATTTATCTGTAATTAATCGGGCACATTATTTTGAGTCACTCACAACGTCACAACGACTCCTATTGCGTACACTCTCGCACAGTTTACCAAAGGCTGAATTCAAAATGAGTTCAAAGATCTTTTTTCGACCTTTTTGTTCGCTTCAGACCGTGTCTTGACAAAGGTGTCAACAAACGTCTTCATATATAGCTTTTGATCGAATTGGCAGGTTCTATGAATTTTTGTTACCTTGAAATACTTGTCCAGCATCCATTGCAAAAGAACGTGGTGTACAACAATATTCTGTTTCGGTTCAAAGTCGACAATAAGCTTTTATTTTGAAGGTGTCCAGTGCAAACCTTTATTCTCTACCAAAGAAAAATTACAGAGACTCAAAGAGTCCCTATGCACCAGTCGATTTATGCACGGGAAAACAAAGTCTTATACCGAGTTATGAATTTCCAAAAGGTATTTCACCACCAATGTCGAAAAACCATCCTTGTGGTCCATTCTCCTCAGCAGTGTAAATGTTGGGGAAATTTGGAGCAGAAGTACTATCAAGCCATTGGTAACTCCCACATGGCAAATAAAAGTAAAAAATTGCCGACGGATAAAGGAAATTCATATCCATGAAAACGGCAGTCGACTTTTCACTGGTGCGTTATCCTGTCGGATCGGTTTCCAGGATACGATCCCTATGGAAAACATACCCTCGACACAGGGATTTCCCTTCAAATAAGTGCTAATCCACGTCAATCAGACCTATTTTATCATCACTAATTTTAAGAATTAAATCCATCACCAGATGAGGAGTTGAAAAATAATACCCTATATCCAACCAACATTCTTCATGAATTTTATCCACTAATTTTGTATTGCATTTTTTGCAGACAATAACCAACAACGACAATACATTACTTTCCAGGTATATTTTACAATAATCCCACCCATTTTTACCGCCTTTAGCCCAAACCCACTTGGAAAGTTCATAATCGGCAGTGGTGCATTGACGATCAAGAAGGGATTCATAAAACTCTTCGATGGGCGGTAATTTTTTCTCACATATCCTCGAAGCGGAGTTGTAGTACCCGTACGGGTATGTCGTTACACGCTAATAAATAAATACATTTCAACACCTTCTCATACGGGTTTAATATCTTGTTATGAGAAAAAAACCATCTACCCATGTGCCATCTGCAACTTTTAGGAGGAGGAAACTATGAAAATCATCGCTTTTTTGTACTTGACTCAATTGACTTAAAGATTTGGGGAAGAAGCTATAGGAATCCAAGAAACGGATTTTATTCAAGCATGTATTACCATTACCAATTTTTCTCATTTAAATTCTAAGACTAGCACCTGCTCATACGGGTTGGATATGTTGTTATGAGAAAAAAAACATCTACCCATGCTCCATCTGTAACTTTACCTTTCTGGAAACTTACCAACGCTAAAAATATGAATTCAAATTGTAGTCAGAATTTTGCATGTAAACCGGTAGAAAGTATGGTTGCTTAACATTTACATTACACAATTAATGCACAACCCCGCGAAGTTACTCCCTCCTGTTGAATAGGCTCACGCAAATGGTCATGGCTGTGGACTTTCGTATCCCCACTACCCTCAGTAATTTTCTTGTTACACACTCAGCATATTTCCCTATTTTTGGTAGCCAAATTGTCTTCTGATGATAGAGTCAATGGATAATGTTTGTTGCGCGGTCGTGAAATTGCCGTACTAGCTGATTTAATAAGTGCAGCCATAGCTGCGCCTACACAATCCCCCCAGTATTTCAATAACATCTACCAATTGCATAGTATTACTAGAGTATTACTAGAGTCTCTTCCCGCATTGGCAAAAGAGACTGCAATGGCTTCGTGTTCCTTATGACGATTCAAATTTGATGGATCGTACACATCCATGAGTGGAGCTTCAATGATTAATACCACCTTGTCGCTCTTCAAGAGCGTGTTCTGAAAATTTTTGAACCGCAAGATGGCCTTATCGCCCGAAACCGTCTCCACGGACTGGTAGCCATGACGCTTGCAGTGTTTCAATTGATTATTTAATTGAAATTCACTGTGGAATCTAGATAAAACATTGGACAGTAATAGCAGGTCCCTTCACGTTTTTACCCTCACTTGAAACCTGACTAATATTTGTAATGGGAAAGAAATGACCAATTGAATCAGGATCTTAAGCAGGTTAGTAAAGAAGCCATACCCAGTGCTTTACCGATTCAATAGACAGAGCCCTTACTGAATATAAAACACCCTTTTTAATACTGAGTTTCCCTTCTTCATACTTCGTACCAAAATGCAAAACTTTAAACCAAATCTTTAAATGTTCGTTGGCTCTCTTAAAATATCAATTTCCTGCAGTGTTACAGTATAATGCCCTTTCAAGCAACTAAAACTACTTTAGGAAATTCTGCCCCCTTCCCGTTCCCATTAACTGCCCAATAACCCAACTTTGTCTTACTAACTTCCTTTTGCAGATGTTTATGGCCTGCAACATGAAGCCCTCACACAATGCCCTTTTGTTTGGGAGGTACTATAAATAGAATTCTTATTCAATGCCTTCGTGCCCGGTGCACTATAAATAGATACCGGAAAGGAGATTCTACATCAGTTCTATTTCAGATTCTGAAAGTTCCACTATTTCCCATATTTCCTTCTGGTTAATATATCAAGGAGGCACACTTGTGCCTCTATAAAGAGGCAACCCACCACAATGTTAAGCGATTTCAGGTCCTAGAGGTCGCAGAGAGATGGCAGTAATTGCATTTTGTAGCCCAAGCTCAAACTAAGAAACTTGCAAAATTTCATTCTCCTCCAACTTTATCTTCATGGGGTAAACTGGGCCGGAAGTTTTGACCCTCCCACCACAGCCCCCCTTTAACGTTGTCCGATTGGGCTAAAATTTAGAGGTTAAGCTTTCCTAGGGCCCGGGAGCTTATCCTCGAAATTTCAGCTTAATTCGATCACTCTTTCCCTGTTTTCAAAAAACCAAATATAGCCACTTAAAATTCATCATCATTTCTTTTTTTTCTTATCCACGCCTACAGGCCACAGTTGGCAACTGATCCGGTTGAATGAGGACTCATTCGAAGCAGAATTTGACCTGTTAGGGCCTTTTGATATTTTCAGACCGAAAAAATTATCCCCCGAATTTAAATTTACGAAAAACCTCGTATTCCTATAGTAGCCCATGTTAATTTTTCCCACTACAACCCCCCTTTAACGTTGTTTGATCGGGCTGAAATTTAGAGGATAAGCTTTTCTGGGGCCTGGAAGCTTATCCTCGAAATTTCAGCTCAATATGATCACTCCTTCCCTGTTTTCCAAAAACCAAATATCAAGTTTTGTGGGAATTTGCTTGCGTCGAAAATAGATTCCATTTACTAAAAAACAATTATAATTGTGTCTCTTTAGTCCAGCGATTGATACTCCAGACTGTCAGGCGGAAAACCCGGGTTCGATTCACCATCAGAGCAAATTTTTTATATGCTGAATTTAAACTTTAAAAAAGAAACTCAGTTTCTTTTTTAAATTATTTGAAAAAAATTACATTTTCTAAAGAGTTAAAGAGGCTGAGTTACAAGGTCGACCCTTAAAACGTACAGGGATTAGGAGGCACAGTTGGGGGGCTGTTAAAGAGGCTGAGTCACAAGTTCGAACCTTAAAACGTACAGAGATTAGGAGGCACCCTGTACGACGTGATTTGAGTATTCAGGAATTAAAAACCTTAACACAAGAATGTTCAAGAGCGGGGGTTTGGGGGCGGCAGCCCCCAACTTTAACTCCTGACACGATCAGGTAACAGTTAGTCAAGCAATAATAAGTAATAAACTGTACAAAAACGTGCAGAAATTATTTGAAAAAAACTACGTTTTCTAAAGAGTTAAAGAGGCTGAGTTACAAGGTCGAACCTTAAAACGTACAGGGATTAGGAGGCACAGTTGGGGGCTGCCGCCCCCAAACCCCCTGCTTTCTAGCCTTTAAATAAAAAAAAAGTTCTTTAAACTGAAAGTAAGGAGCGACATTAAATCTTAAAACGAACAGAAATTATTCCGTATATGAAAGGGGCTGCGCCCTCCTCAACGCCTCGCTCTTTACGCTAAATTTTTTATTGTTTAAAAAAAAGAGTTGTTATAAAGTCAAAATTTAGCGTAAAGAGCGAGGCGTTGAGGAGGGCACAACCCCTTACATATACGGAATAATTTCTGTTCGTTTTAAGATTTAATGTCGCTCCTTACTTTCAGTTTAAAGAACTTTTTTTTTATTTAAAGGCTGCGAAAGCGGGGGGTTTGGGGGCGGCAGCCCCCCAACTGTGCCTCCTAATCCCTGTACGTTTTAAGGTTCGACCTTGTAACTCAGCCTCTTTAACTCTTTAGAAAACGTAGTTTTTTTCAAATAATTCTAGAAATAGCCTGTTGCCCGCAAAGAGACTTCTCATGTTTCGCTTACTAGAATGACGTGTTCTTACACCTGCGATAATTGGCACGCAGACAGAAATGTATATATTTACAGAATTTGTGTCTTATCATTAAGCAATGCTTTTTAGGGTGCGATACCAGATAATATTGTTGACTGTTCTTAATGTATTTTTAGTAATAAAGGCGAAAGGGGACTACAAGATGCTTAAGTTGTGTAAGTGCTTAGGTATTGAAGACTAGTCCTAAATAAAATATTTTAAGAACACATACTTATGTAAATGATATTTCTATTAATTGAAACAAATTTACATCAATATTTAAACAAAGAAAAAGCAGTTAAAAAATACGACAAAAAACGTGAAAAAGCATATAAAGAATAAAGTATAAGAAAAAGTACCATGCATTAAAGAAAAATATATCCTAGCAATCATTTTCAGACGGTCAAGATTGATATTAGATTAGCATTTAGACAATTTTGAGGTATTTCTGAGACAAATAAAAAAAACATGCGTGAATAGATGAAAGGTATGGGTCCTAGCAGGCAATTCCAGGGAGGAATGGTTGATATTATTGCTAAATTTTTAGGCTGTACTTTATTATTGTGAGGGCTTATAATGAAATAATCTCGTTTCTTTTGGTTCAGACTTCCCCCCCCATATTGTGTGTCATTGCTGCCTCTGAAACAGGAGGCTCAATGTGCTATTAATTTTCGGTACCCCTAAATCAATTAACTATCTCCGAATTTTCGCTCAACAGCTTTTCGTCCTTCTTTTGGCTAGAATTAGTGTTTTGTACCCCAAATCGTATGAAAACACTGCTTTGCAGTGGCATAGTCTTTTTTGGCTAATATAAATTTCTATGTAAACTGTTTATTTTGTGGGATTAGCAGCGCCTCTTAGAAACGAACGCAACCCGTACGACATTGCTGCCTCTGAAACAGGAGGCTGAATATGCATTTAAATTATTGATAATTATAAATCATTTGACTATCTCAGAATTTTAACACAATAGCTTTTCTCCCCTTAATCGACTAGAGTTTTTGTTTTTGCATCACAAATAAGCTGAAAACGCTACATTGCAGTGGCAGAGTCTTTTTTGGCTAAAATAAATGTCTATGTAAACAGTTTATTTTGTAGGATTAGCAGAACCTTTTAGAAACAAAAGTGCCCCGTACGGCATTGCTGCCTCTGAAACTGGAAGTCCAATATGCGTAATTTTTTGATAATCCTGAATCAATTGACTATCTCAGGATTTTCACAAAATAGCTTTTTGGCCTTCTTTTGGCTAGAATGGTTGTTTTGTACTATAAATCAGCTGAAAACGCTGATTTGCAGTGGCATAATCTTTTCTTGGCTAAAATAAATGTATTCGTAAACAGTTTATTTTGTAGAATATTATGTGGGAAAAGGTTTGAAATGTCCTAGGAGCAATGAGCGGGTGATGTCACGTGAATGGCACTGGGCAGGATTGTAATGCCATGGTGGTGGGTGTACGAATTTTTTTTTTTTTTTTCGTGGAACTTGTTGCCTGGTGATTTTGTTCTTGAAACTCGTTACATGTTGATTTTTCTCTCCGTGAATTTATACATGGATTTTTTTGTCTCATTGTGAAACTCGTCATGTTCGTAGGACTTGTTTGGTAATTATTTTCGTTTGTGAAACTCCTTGCATGTTGATTTTTCTCTTTGTGAAACTGATTTTGTTCCCTGATTTTTTCTCCTCGCGAAACTAATTTTCAACATGTAACAAGTTTCATGAGCGAAAATAAGCAATCAAACGTTCTATGAACATAAATCATCACGCAACATAATCCATGACCAAAATTAGTTTTTGTGAAGAAAAAAGTGAATGTACAGGTTTCACGAAGAGAAAAAAAGAACATAAAACAATTGTCATGAAGAAAAAATCAGTATGAAGCAGGTTTCACAAACAATAATAAGCATGCAAGGAATTCTTAAAAAAACAGTTTCATTATAGGATAACTCAATAAACAAATTTCGCGAAGAGAAAGAAAACAACATATAATAAATTTCACGAACAAAAATCAGCACTAATTAAGTTTAACGATCATAAATTATCACGCGATCAGATTCTTGAATAAAATCAGTTTCGTGAGAACAAAATCAATGTATGAGTTTCACAAAGAGAAGAATCAACATGCAACAAGTTTCACGAATTAAAATCAACTCACAACGAGTCCTGCGAACATGACGAGTTTCACAAAGAGAAAAGAAATCAATGTACGTTTTCACGGAGAGAAAAATCAACATGTAACGAGTTTCACGAACAGAATCAGCATGCAACAACTTCCACGAAAACAGAAATAAAAAAAGTCTAGATCGCACCATGGCATTACACACCTGTCACCTACCATCCACGTTCCTTCCCCCAAATCATCGCCCCTAGGACATTTTCAACATTTTTCCACCGAAACTCCTACAAAATTAAGTGTTTACATGGACATTAGTAGCCAAAAAAAATTATTCCACTGCAAAGCATCATTTTCAGCCAATAAGTGGTACAAAACAACAATTCTAGCTAAAAGTAAGCCGAAAAGTTGTTGTGAGATTATTCTGAGATAATCAATTGACTCGGAATTATCAAAAATTTATGCGCATATTGAAATTCCAGTTTCAGAGGCAGCAATGCCGTACGGAGTGCGTTCGTTTCTAAAAGGTACTGACAATCCTACAAAATAAACTGTTTACATAGATATTTATTTTAGCCGAAAAAGACTGTGCCACTGAAAAGCAGCATTTTTAGCTGATTTTTGATGCAAAAACAAGAATTCTAGTCGAAAGAAGGGCTAAAAGCTATCGTGTAAAAATTCTGAGATAGTGAAATGATTTAGAATTATCAAAAATTTGTATGCATATTGAGCCATCTGTTTCAGAGGCAGCAATGTCGTACGTTACGTTCGTTTCTAAAAGGTGCTGTTAATCCTAAAAAACAAACGGTTTACATAGACATCTATTTTAGTCAAAAAAGACTATGTCAGTGTAAGGAGCGTTTTCAGCCAATTTGTCATACAAAACAACAATTCTAGCCAAAAGAAGCCCGCAAACCTATTGTGTGAAAATTCTGAGATATTCAATTCATATAGAATCACCGAAAATCTATACGCATTTTTAGCCTCCTGTTTCAGAGGCAGCAATACCGTAAAGTGGGGGGGAGGTGTAATCTGGACCCAAAGAAACAAGATATTTTTACTAAAAGCCCTCAAAATAATAAAATAGTCCCTAAATATTTAGGTCTGATATCAACCCTCCCTCTCTCAAATCGCCTGCTAGGACCAATACCTTTCGTCTATTCAAGCATGTTTTTTGTTTGTTTTTTTCATTTGTCTAAGAAATACCTCAATATGGCCTAAATTGTTATCTAATATCAACCTTGATCGTCTGAATATTATTGCTAGGATGTATTTGTCTTTGATGCATGGTTCTTTTTGCTTATACTTTGTTCTTTATAAGCTTTTTCACATTTCATTTTTTGTTTGTCGTGTTTTCTATCTGCTTTTTCTTTGTTTTAATAATGTTGTAGTTTTTTAATTAAAAGCAATTTTATTTACAAAGTTCTCTTTTCTTAAGATTTGTTGTTTAGGACGAGTCTTCAATACCTAAGAGTATAGACAATTTAAGTATCGTGTAGTCCCCTTTAGCCTTTATTACTACACATAAATTAAAAAGAATCAACAATATTATCTTTTATCACTCCCTACAAAGCATTACTTATTGAACAGGTGCAATATCTCGAAATAAAGGTTCTCTGTATCTGTGCCGATTATCGCAGGTGTAAGAAACACGTCATTCTAGTATGCGAAACGTAGGAAATCTCTTTGCGTGCAGTAGGCTACTTCTAGAATATATTAACCAGAACAAAATACATAAAAATGTGGAACTTTTAAAATCTGAAATACGACTGATGTAGAATCTCCTTCCGGTATCTATTTATAGTGCCCCGGGCACGAAGTTATCGCATGGGACTTCTATCTATAGTACCCCCGGACACAAGGGCATTGTATGAGGGCTTCTATTTATAGTGGTCCTGGGACAAAGGAAGGATAATAAATGGGGTTCTGGTTTATTCCAGAAAACAATAGGCGTCTACACTATACAACAAAAATGGCTACGACTTATGACAAACAAAAATGGCGTCTGATATATTAGGCTAATATTGGATTGAAGGGAAAAGAAAAGGGTTTTTTGATACTGAAACAAGATTGCGTCATTGCACCTGACCATTTAAAATAAGGGTGTGACTTGGATATCTTGTCAGCTGGCTAGTTGTATAGGGAAGCGTTTAAAATCCATAGGCTGCGCTTATACTGCACAGGTGCAACACCTTGAGGGACTAGTAGCTCCACTTATACATCCCCTATATGTGCGTTACAAACTGGAACCCTCTTACTATTCCCATAATAGAATCTATTGTTCAATGTCCTAAATATATTGTGCAAATATGTGACACTTTATAGTGGTTAGGTCTATCGTTAAAACGGTCAAGAGCTACGTTCCATATTTATGAACAACTAGTTTAATACTTCTCAACAGTATGATCCAGGGTCGGATCCAGGATTTTTTTTAGGGGGAGGGGTGCAAAATAGGTTTATCCTATAAACGACCCTTCTATTACAGGAGACGTTCTTAGGGAATTTTGATAAAAAGTCAGGTTAAGCTAGGTATTAAGGAGGGGGTGATCTCCTGCTCTGTGGAATAGTTTCTTTTCGTTTTAGGTTCTAATGTTGCTCCTTGCTTTCAGTTGAAGAACTTTTTTTTTTAATTTCTGAGTGTTTTACAAACAATGCTGGGAAATCTGGGTCCTGGCGGGATTTCCAGCCAGAATTGAAACAAGCCGGATTTTTCAATAGTCCGGAATAAAATTACCGGCCAAATATTCTTCAAATAAGCTATACCGGAAATCATAGTAAAGATTGGCTCTCTCCCTTGCCTCCTGAGAAAATTTCTGGAAGCACTCAAGATGCACCTCGCCTCTACATTATTTTTCCAGGTAATCACATTAACATAATCTTTTATGTCGCCAAGAAAAATTATAGAATAAAAGAGAGTTACCTTCCTATAGCACCTTTATTATAGCCATAGTCCGAGAATAGTCTTATTATTAAAAGGAGATTAGAGGTAAATTTCTAATCCTTCTCCTCTAATCTTTTTCTGTATTTTTATGAACTAATGTAGAAAAGTACTAAAAATGTATATAACAAGGAGAATGAGCAATATTCCCATTTAAATCTTGCTAAGAATAAAGCTTCTAGCTGCACTTGCCTCCTCACTTTCCTGGGAATTTATCTCGTGACACTCATGATCCGCCCATATCTTTTGCTTTTGCTATGGCATGCAGATGAGTGCAATCTTTTCTGTTACCCATACAAAATTTTCTGCAATAAAAAGAGCTATCGCCCCATAGCACCCGTTTTACAAGCGTAGATCAAAATACTCTTAGCAATCACCTGAAATTAGATGAAAATTTCCAACCCCCTTCCCCCTTTTAAATATTCTTGTATACTTATCTGAAAATTCACGGGGATTCAAAAATTTCGGACATAATAGATTATTTCTTGAGGTTTCATATTTTGATGAAGTGGCACAATCTTATTGTTTATTAATAAGCACACTGTAAATTTCATTTTAAAAGAGACTATTTGCGACATTTCAGGACTATTGTCTTGGTATGATCATCCTTGAGAAAAAAAAACTATGAAACAAACAAGTAAACACATATTCTTCTAGGAAAAAAGCAAAATTCTGCATTTCTGTAAATAAGAGCTTGAGACTTCCACAATAAGTGTATCTGATGCACTGAATTTGATGCTGTCATTTTTATTCATATCACTCACCCTTTAAGAGCGTCTTGTCCCACTTGCTATAAGGAAATTAAAGACGCCCTATTTTCTATGTGACTCAATCTTTTCTATCTTCTATTCAATTTAGTTTAAGGTTTATGATTCTCGCAAAATTTTGCGATTTCGCAACCTACACCAAAAGAAAAAGCCACTTGTTTCATTGGATTCATTAGCATAAATGTCTACATTTATCGTGCCAGAATCGTGATATAACTAAGATTTTTTCCTAAAGAACGGTATAAACTTAACTTTAAAATATAGAATGTCAGATAGATGGTGTTGGGGTTCCACCCCTGTTTCTTTTCTTTTCAGATAAATGACCTATTTTTTTCTGTATTTATATTTGCCTACAAGATAAATTTCAATTGTAAGCTTCTCTCGTCGCCAAGGCAACGATTTTGCAAGTGAAAGTAAATCTTTGTGATTACAATTCAGTATGAGTCATCGCATGGGTTTCCTCAAATTCAAGTCATTGATTCTGAAAGTATGTGAAGGACAAATTAAATTTAGGGACCTGATATATTTGATTGCCCCGCGTCACACTGAGCCATATCCCAAGTGCCAAGATTCTGCCGATGTCCTAATATTTTTTGTTAGTCTGTATTGAGAGTTGACGTTGAGATCTCGTGTGGGGATATTAATATATGTGTTTTTGTGGAATTACACTTCTTCTGGAAGATTGCAAGTACGCTATTTTCTACGGCTGTGTAGACTATTTTTCCAGGAACCCAGACAGGTTAGGAATAGAGTTGCGAGATACCGTCAATTATTATATCGACAAGAGGGTCCGGTTACTTTCCGAGGCAATAGCTAGAGATTGTAGTGGAGACCCGGGTTGGGTGCACCCTTGGCCTTGGAGTTTGGCTTTCTGACCGTTCGATCACGTTATTATACCCTGGGGTGGGGAATATTGTAATTTGAGCGCTAACATGTCATATATTTGCAGAGATGTTGTGGTAAGCGTGGGAATCCCATTATAATATTTGGCGCCACCAGGGGCTTTTCCCTCCAGTAAGTTGTGTAGCATCATTTTTGCACCAATAAGTGGTGACACACGTACCTTACCACATGAATAGATGGATTTAGACTTTTGGCTATTATAAACGGCACTAGAGCTTTCAATTTCCAATTAAATGAGCCTCTTTCGACGCGTCTACGACAATTCCTGCTATACTAAGCACCCTGGTAAAAAAAAAATTAAATGATACGTTGAGCTGATACGCTTATACGTTCACCAGAAGCTTGATCAACTTACGATGCTGAGTGAGAAAGCAGTCTAACGTGGCATATTCTCGTTAAATGTGCCCTGGTTATACCCATTCTTAAGGGGAGGTCCGGTGTTCCTTTTTTTATAAAATGACAAAAACTGGTTGTTTCCACCCTTATAAAAAAATATTTATGTTTTCTTCTGTTAATAATTTTCACAGGTACTCTCGACATCATAAATGTTTTAAGGTTTATTTAGTTCTTATAGCTTACTTGATTCGTTCAATATTGGTTTACAGTTCCACTATTTGTCTTAAAGGATTATTTTTATTTTTGAATAGACATCAGTCGCTCTTTTATCGCTGTTAATTACCATGAACTAATTTATTACACTAGCATTTATAGATTAATTAATTAGCCTTATAAATGAAATTTATAGACTGATCATAGACTATTCCATTTCCGTGGGAAATTTCATTTAGCAACGCGATTTTTACGCTAAACACGTTGCCAAGAGGTGGAAATCCTACCAAGAGACGATATTTCAAATAAGGGCAGATTACTTCTTTTGAAGATGCTGGTATCATGGAAACCAATACCATTAACTTAGGGAAATCCTTTCAATTCATCTTTTCTTTGACACTTTCAAAACATAGTATAATGAGCTTTTTGTTATGCCCGAAAACAAAACAATGCAATGCTATTCGCCATAAAACAATGCAGAAATTCCGAAGATATACCAGGTTGTACTTTAATTTTAATTTTTGAAGCATTTGAATGAAATAATACCCATGGTTGTTTGGTAATGTTGGTATTTTTTAAATGGAAACATCACTAATTCATACGTTCCTTTATTATTCATGCTTGGCTAATTTTGGATTGCAGCCAAAAGAGGTTGCAAACCCTGTTCTAAACTTATAAGGAAAGTAGAAATAAATAAAGTTTTTTGGTTGCCAAAATATTCTTTTTTTATTATCAATTAATCAATACCTTTATTACCCAAAAGAACACAAAAGGTTTCATAAATGGAGCAAAAAAAAATGAAAAAAAAGAATAAAAAAAAAAAAGAGAAAACATACCTTTTCGAATAATGCAGCAAAAAATATAATAAAAGTAAGATACAGATAATAAAAAACGAATAATTTACTGGCACATAGCAGGATGAAGGCTATTCGACTTATCAATCTTACAAAAAAAGCGAGCCCGACGCTCCTTAGCCATTAGTAATGGCTCAGCTGTTTGAGTCATCGGGCAAATCAGACGTTTGTTTCTAGACGTTTGTTTCTAGCCAATGGGTGTGTAAATAAGAGAACCTCATGAAAAGAAAAATACAGACCGGATAAAATTTTATCTTTATTTTACCGATAAATTTTATTTTTATGTGGATTTATCTTATTTTTTCAATATTGCTTGGGTAGCTTGTTATTCTGAAACTTCATTAGAGAATAATTAAGTTAAGAGCCAATCCATTTCTTCAGTTAGGCGTGTGAGAAGACTATACCAAATCCTTCATTGTAATAAATGGTAGGCAAAGAACAACCCTCGTCATAGAAACTGAAACTCTAGGAATTAAAGTTTAATATAATGTTCATATCAAATGATGATTCCAGAAATACAAAATGTGTTAATTTCAAATTTAGCTACAGCAAGATATTAGTATAAAAAAGATATAGATATTCAATGGGCTGATGGATCTTGACGAAAATCCAACATCGATAAAGCAAAAGCTAGCTAATGTAACTGTTAAGCAATTCATTCGGGAGTAATCGTGTCTTCGACTTTGTCAGTCCCCCTGGATGATTTAGATTGACCTAATTTTACGGAAAATAATATATATATATATATATATATATATATATATATATATATATATATATATATATATATATATATATATATATATATATATATATATATATATATATATATATATATATATATATATATATATATATATATATATATATATATATATATATATATATATATATATATATATATAAGTAGTAAGCTAGAATGCACTGCGGCCAGTGATTGCGTAATATGTCTTACCATGGTCCAGTCACCTATTACTATGAACGGTACATGCCTTAGAAGACGGGTTTTCTAATGTGACACTCATTTTTTGAATGCACTCCGGCCAGTGATTGCGTAATATGCCTTACCACGGTCCAGTTACCTATTACTATGAACGGTACATGCCTTAGAAGACAGGTTTTCTAATGTGACACTCATTTTATGAATGCACTCCGACCAGTGATTGCGTAATATGCCTTACCACGAGCCAGGCATCTATCATAATCTATTCTGGTTCAAGTTTTTTCTGACACAATTAACTGAATTTCTATTTCATGATATACTAGTTTTTTTTAGATTAGATCCGTATCGGAAAAACCGGTGTATCTTTAAAAAACTTGTATATCTTTTTAGTTTTCTTTACAATTCATATTAGTAAGAGAATTGAATTCAAAGGGAATAGTTTTTATTTGTAAGGATATTAGTAGAGGAAAAAAATGAGTGGTGCATTTACATGATTGGAGATTAATGATGGAGCTATCAACAGTGATGTAATTACTTCTTTAGTTTACGAGATTTGCGAATTTTTTGCGAAGAGGTATTAGCGTAAAGGTATTGTGATGGTTAAGAATGTAAGGTATGAAATTTGCCCATTGTTAGCATTGGAAAGTATAGCCTACGGATTTTTTTTTGTTGTGGGCGGGAGATTTTTCGCAGGGGCGATATTTCACAGGAAGGACTTTCCGTAGGGAGGGAAGTTCCCGGGGGTAAACCTTCCAGAGGACATTTTACACAGGGGATTTTGCCAGATTTCATTGTAGGGTCCAGGATTTGTCGAACGTTCTCTGGGGCGACTCAATTTGACACGTGGAGATCTCCCAGTGGACGTGGACGGGGGAAATCTTCCGCAGGGTTGGTATCATCTGGGGGGGGCTTCTGGGGGACATGGGGTCTTTTCTGCAGAAAAAATTCTTCGTGGGAGACTTTTTCATGGGAGAATATTTCTGTTGGGAGGGGGAGATTTCCAGGAAAAATTTTCCGTGGAGGGGGGATTTCGGGAATGATTTGAAAAAACAATCACATACTAATATAAAAAACAAACCTTTCTCAAGTGAAAGTAGGCTTAGGAGAATATCCCACGCCTAATTGTGCGCCTGAAATTTTCCTGGGGAAATTTTAAGTGAAAATAAAATTTTTTTAAGGGGACGTGCCGGGGGTGGGGACTTGCAACGGGAGGACCTTGCCTGGGAGGTACTGTCCGTGGGAGTATTTTTCATGGTCGCGGGGGGGGATTTCACGGCAGTCTCTGAAAAACTATCTGAAATCTAATAAAAAGTTTTTTCAATTGGTAGTAAAGAGCAAGATTAAAGCCTAATACGAACAGAAATCATGCCTTATATGAGGGGGCTACCCCCCTCCTCAATACCTAGCTTTTTACGCTAAAGTTTGACATCCCACTTAATTAAGAACGACTCGCCTGAAACACAAGGCCCTGAAATTAGATTAACAAGCATTTTTGAACTACGAATGTTGCTCCTTAATTTTAGTTGAAAAAATTGCTCTATATTTAATAGATTAAAGGTTAACCAAAATATTCTAATTATGATGATAATTAAAAAGTGTTTTCTTTTCAGTTTTTGCCAAAAACTTTTGCATTTTTCTGTTAACCAAATGGAAAAGGAGGAAAAAATCCGTCGTCAAAATAATACCAAGAGATCGTACATACATACATAGAGTTCGATGGGCCTTTAGGTTTTAATTGACAATAGCTGAATTAGTGTCGACTTAGAGTTTTACCCTCGGCAGTAGGGTTGCCACCACAACGAAATAAAAATCACCAGTATTTCACTAAGAAAATCACCAAAAATCACCATTTTTTCACCAAGAAAATCACCGAAAATCACCAATATGTCATCAAAATCACTCAAAAATCACCGAGAATCAGTGGTCAACAATAAGAGGCTTCACAGCAAAAAGACACTTTGGTCATCCTGAGCTAAAACGTTATATTTTTCAAAAGCAACTGCTCAAGAAGGAATAGAATTTATACCAACAACCAGAATTCTAGCCAAAACTGAAACTGTGACCTTAAAATTCGGTTTCTGGACATAAAGAACCTTTTTATGTATTTAATTACTACTTTACTTTTCTTTGTCTTTACTTTGCAAAATCTTTTCTTTTTCTTTTTACTAGGTTTCCATTCAAAAGAATAATCACAATAATCCTCTTTTGTCATCAAATCGAATTTCATTTATTTCTGAGCGTTTTTAATTCCCCCTGCCATAGTTGGTCTCATTAACGGTAAACTTTAGCTCTGGAAAATACCACTTTTTGGTCTTCTAGTAGGGTGGTGCCAACCCTGCTCGACAGTCACAGCTATTCTGGCCGTTTTATGTTTGAACTCTAGTCGACTTTTTGTAAGTCCCTTCACTGAGTGAGTAGCCAGAGCTTAGTCTGTCAAGAATTTTACAGGTTATGACTTTGGTGGTCTTCTCCATTAAAGTAAAAAAAAAAACACCGTTGAAGTTACTCAGAAGATTTTTGGACCTTGTCAGAACTACAGTAAGCGCACAGATAGATCGACTACCGGATTCAGGGTCTGAGCAAAATAATAGATGTTGACATACTTTCGACAAAGACTAATTAGAACTTCGAGTCAAAATGAATCCAAATAGGCTTTAACGCACATTTTTTCTATCACGTCGACAGAGCTAACAAATTGAACGAGCCTTAGCATTTCTTTGCAGTCAAATTGGAAACGATCATATTTTATTTCATGGGTTTGAAATAAGAGAAGCTTTTTTTGCAATCTTTGTATTGATTAATTGAAACAACAAGTTTTTTTTAACTGAAAGTAAGGAGCAACATTAAAACTTAAAATGAACAGAAATTATTCTGTATATGAAAGGGACTGTCCCCTCCTCAACGCCTCGCTCTTTGCGCTAAAGTTTTTTATTGTTTTAAAAAAAATAAAGTCGTGAGACAGAGTCAAATTTTTGCGTAGAGAGCGAGGCGTTAAGGAGGGGACAGCCCCTTTCATATACAGAATAATTTCTGTTCGTTTTAATTTTTAATGTCGCTCCTTACTTTCAGTTAAAAAAAATTGTTTTTTTTAATTTAATTTCTGAACGTTTCGTTTTTGAATTAATGCAGCTTTGATTTTGGTTCACCGTACATTAATAATTAAAACGAAATTCGTATACTAATTTTTTTTTGCTAAATGGCTTTCTCGAAATTTTGTTCAGATGTACCTTACGAATTAACTTATGTAACGAATTTCTATATTCGTATGTTTTTATTACGTATATGAGGGTGTTCGCCTCGTATATGAGGGGGTTCGCCCCTTCGTCAATACTTCACTCTTTAGGCTAAAGTTTGTTTATTGCTTTCAAAAGAGCTATTTATTCTAATTAAGCGAGCTTTTTGATTCAGGGGTCATTTTTAAAGAATTTGAACAAAATATGAACTTAGCGTGAAAGGCGAAGTGTTGAGGAGGAGGGAACCCCCCTAATATACGTAATAATTTTGGTTCATTTTAAGTTTTAGTGTTTCTCCTTACTTTCATTTTGAAATTTTTTTTGTATATTTCTATTGCACTATAACATAGCGCACAAAAAAAAACATAAAAATATTTTTTTGTAAAATTTATATTTAAAATTGGGTTTTTTATTTCATCAATAAATTTTTCTTCTTCTTTCTTTTTTTTTAAGGATTATTTGGTTTAATGAAATTAATAACCACCCGAAAAGCGACCAATATGGACCGATACCAAAACTAATCAACAAAAAAATAAAAACGGTGAAAAAATAACTTTAAACATTGACAACGATTCGAGTGAAACAAGAAAACAGTTAAGGACACTTGTAAAAACACAGATAAAGGACAAACATAGCCTTCTGTATAATGGTAGAGATGTGAGACGCTTTAGTCTATTAAATCACGCAATGAAATTCCCTGTGATATCGTTATACCCCGTGATATCGTTATGCTAAGCATTCCAAAACATGAAAATGCTTCAGTGACAAAAGAGATTTTTTTTTTTTTTTAATTTTTCTTTACATTGTGATTTAGAAATTAAAGGCTATTAAATGTTTCACAAGTTCAAAACGGTTAATAGACGACTCGAATTTCACTTTAAGCACTTGTAACAATAGTAGATTTTCAACGGGTGATAAATCATCCATCAAATCATGAGTATAAAATACACTTTCAGATCCAGCATGCCAGGGAACACACTTTCATATTCAGCATGTTGGAGAACCCTAAATGGTTCCAAAACACGAAAATGCTTCAGCGACCAGATAGATTTTTTTTTTTTTTTTTTTTTAATTTTTATGTACATTTGGATTTATAAATTAAAGGATATTAAATTTTTAAAAATTTAAAAACGTTTAATAGACGACTCTAATTTAACTTTAATCAATTTTAAAAATATTATATTTTCAACAGATGATAAATCTTCCATCAAATCATGAGTAGAAAATACACTTTCAGATCCAGCATGCCAGGGAACACACTTTCATATTCAGCATGTAGGAGAACCCCAAATTGGTCACCCCCTAAAAAGGTAAGTTAACCCTAAATGGTTATTGGTTAGTGAACTGTAATCTGTTTGAATATGATAAAAGCTTGTGGAGTACTACATTACGTTATATAAACAGACTGGGATTCTATGATAGAGTGATTACACCACTTAATAATACTGGTCAGGAACTGACAAATGGCCAGGAGGAAGTCAGTGGAATTTGCAAAAGTTAAAAAAAATCCAAAATAGTTCTTGCAATACCAAAGTTATTCTTACAAAGTACAAAACTACTTTACACAAATCTGAAATAGTTCTAACAGATTAAAAAACATTTGCTACATAATACAAAACATTTGCTTCAAAATATGAAAATTCTAACAACATCCCAAATAGTTCTAATTGAATACAAAAGTTCAAACATATTCTAAAAATAATTTTTACTGAGCATAAATAATTCTTAAAAAATACAAGAAGTTCTAAAATAGTTCTTACAAAACTAAAATTATTCTTATAAAATATAAACAATATTTTTAACGAATCCAAAATAGTTCTAGCAGAATAAAAAATAGTTACTACAAAATATAAAATGCTTTTCAAAAATAGAAAAAATTCTAAAAACATCGAAAACAGTTCTTACAGAATACAAACAGTTCAGAAAATTCCGGAAATAGTTCTTACAAAATACAAAAATACTTTAGACAAATCCAAAATAGTTCTAACAGAATAAAAAATAGTTCATGCAAAATACAAAATACTTGTTACAAAACCAATAGATTTCTAACAATATTAAAAATAGTTCTTACAGAATATAAAAGCTCAAACAAAATCCAAAGCAGTTCTTACAAAACAGAAATAATTCTTAAAAAATACAAAAGTTTTAAGAAATCCAAAATAGTTCTTAAAAAACAAAAATTATTCGTAATAAATACAAAAATACTTTACACAACTCTACAACAGTTCTAACAGAATATAAAATTCTTGGTACTAAGTACCAAATACTTGCTTCAACACACTAAATTTCTAACTACACCCCAAATAGTTTTTATATCATGCAAAAAATTCAAACATATTCCGAAAATAATTCTTACAAAGAAGAAACAATTCTTGCAAAATAGAAAAAGTTGTAAGAAAATCGAAAATAGTTCTTAAACAGCAAAAACTATTCTTAAAAATAGAAAAAATCCTTTACACAAATCCAAAATAGTTTTAACAGAATTAAAAATAGCTTCTGCAAAATATGAAATACTTGTCACAAAGCACGAAAATTCACAAATTCCAAAAATAGTTCTTAAAAAACAAAAATCATTCTTACGAAATACAAAAATATTTTAGACAAATCCAAAATAGTACTAACAGAATAAAAAATAGTTGTTGCAAAACTTGAAATACTTGTTACAAAACAAAAATATTTCTTAAAACATCAAAAATAGTTCTTCCGGAATATAAAAAGTTCAAACAAAATCAAAATTGTTCTTAAGAAACACAAATAATTCTTAAAAAATATAAAAAGTTCTAAGAAATCCAAAATAGTTCTTACAAAACAAAAATTATTCGTAGTAAATACAAAAATACTTTACACAAATCCACAATAGTTCTAACAGAGTAAAAAAATACTTGGTGCAAAATACCAAATACTTGCTTCAAGACACTAAATTTCTAACAACATCCCAAATAGTTATTATAGCATACAAAAAATTCAAACATATTCCAAAAATAATTCTTACAAAGCAGAAACAATTCTTGCAAAATACAAAAAGTTGTAAGAAAATCAAAAATAGTTCTTAAACAACAAAAACTATTCTTAAAAATAGAAAAAATCCTTTACACAAATCCAAAATAGTTCTAACCGAGTTAAGAATATCTTCTGCAAAATATGAAATACGTGTCACAAAGCACGGAAATTCTAACACCACCGAAAGTAGTTCTTACAGGATACAAAAAGTTCAAACAAAATCAGAAAATAGTTCTTAAAAAACAAAAATTATTCTTACGAAATACAAAAATATTTTAGACAAATCCAAAATAGTACTAACAGAATAAAAAATAGTTGTTGCAAAATTCGAAATACTTGTTACAAAAAAAAAGGATTTCTAAAAACATCAAACATAGTTCTTACAGAATATAAAAAGTTCAAACAAAATCTAAATTGTCATTACGAAACAGAAATAATTCTTAAAAAATATAGAAAGTTGTAAGAAACCCAAATTATTTCTTACAAAACAATAAATTATTCTTAAAAAATAAAAAATAGTTAACGCAAATCCAAAATAGTTCTAACAGAATAAAAAATACTTGGTGCAAAGTACAAAATACTTGCTTCAAAACATTAAATTTCTAACAACATCCCAAAAACTCTTGGATACACACAATACGGAAATTTCATTCAAGAAATTATACAAAATATTTGTAAGTAAGTAACAAGCTCTTTATTGATTTCACCTCTTGAATATACAGTACAGATACTTCATTCAAGAAACGTGATTAAACACGTTTTGAAACTACATGCTATTTGTATGCCTTTCCTTGGCACCTTTCCAAACGAGCGGGGTTTCCCCACTGGTTCCTACACATTGCAAAAAAGTGAGCAGTACGAAAACACCACGTTTTCAACCAGACTGGTTTTTTAGGGAGCAATCGGGAGAGATATGTAAAGTCGACATAGCTTTATTTCATTTTTTTAAGCTTCATTTAGACGTGGTAACGTGGGCGCCCGTCACCTCGTCTAAATGAACCTTAAAAAAATGTAATAAAGCTATGTCGACGTTACATATCTATTCCGATTGCTACCTAAAAAACCAGTCTGGTTGAAAAAGGGGTGTTTTCGTACTGCTCACTTTTTGCAATGTGTAGGAACCAGTGGGAAACCCCGCTCGTTTGGAAGGTGCCAAGGAAAGGCATACAAATAGCATGTAGTTTCAAAACGTGTTTAATCACGTTTCTTGAATGAAGTATCTGTACTGTATATTCAAGAGGTGAAATCAATAAAGAGCTTGTTACTTACTTACAAATATTTTGTATAATTTCTTGAATGAAATTTCCGTATTGTGTGTATCCAAGAGTTTTTGGGATGTTTTTAGAAATTTAATGTTTTGAAGCAAGTATTTTGTACTTTGCACCAAGTATTTTTTTTTCTGTTAGAACTATTTTGGATTTGTGTTAACTATTTTTTATTTTTTAAGAATAATTTATTGTTTTGTAAGAAATAATTTGGATTTCTTACAACTTTTTATATTTTTTAAGAATTATTTCTGTTTCGTAAGAACAATTTAGATTTTGTTTGAACTTTTATATTCTGTAAGAACTATTTTTGATGTTGTTAGAAATCTTTTTGTTTTGTAACAAGTATTTCGAATTTTGCAACAACTATTTTTTATTCTGTTAGTACTATTTTGGATTTGTCTAAAATATTTTTGTATTTCGTAAGAATAATTTTTGTTTTTTAAGAACTATTTTCGGATTTTGTTTGAACTTTTTGTATCCTGTAAGAACTACTTTCGGTGTTGTTAGAATTTCCGGGCTTTGTGACACGTATTTCATATTTTGCAGAAGATATTCTTAACTCTGTTAGATCTATTTTTGATTTGTGTACATGTTTTTTTATTTTTTATATATTTTTTTTTGTTTATTAAGAACTATTTTTTATTTTCTTAAAACTTTTTGTATTTTTCAATAATTTTTTCTGCTTTTTAAGAATTTTTTTTTGTAAAATTTTTAATTTTTTTTGTATGCTATAATAAATATTTGTGATGTTAGTAGAAATTTAGTGTCTTGAAGCAAGTATTTGGTATTTTGCACCAAGTATTTTTTTACTCTGTTAGAACTATTGTGGATTTGTGTAAAGTATTTTTGTATTTACTACGAATAATTTTTGTTTTGTAAGAACTATTTTGGATTTCTTAGAACTTTTTATATTTTTTAAGAATTATTTATGTTTCGTAAGAACAATTTTGATTTTGTTTGAACTTTTTATATTCTGTAAGAACTATTTTTGATGTTTTAAGAAATATTTTTGTTTTGTAACAAGTATTCCAAGTTTTGCAACAACTATTTTTTATTCTGTTAGTACTATTTTGGATTTGTCTAAAATATTTTTGTATTTCGTAAGAATGATTTTTGTTTTTTAAGAGCTTTTTTTTGGAATTTGTGAATTATCGTGCTTTGTGACAAGTATTTCATATTGTACAGAAGCTATTTTTAGGTTTGTTAAATCTATTTGGATGTGTCTACAGGGTTTTTTCTATTTTTAAGAATAGTTTTTGGTGTTTAATAACTAGTTTTGATTTTATCACAACTGTTTGTATATTTTTGTAAGTGTTTATTATGTGCAAGAATTATTTTTTGAATAAATTTGAATTTTTTGTATGCTATTATAACTATTTGGGATGTTGATAGAAATTTAGTGTCTTGAAGCAAGTATTTGGTATTTCGCACCAAGTATTTTATATTCTGTTAGAACTATTGTGGATTTGTGTAAAGTATTTTTGTATTTATTACGAATAATTTTTGTTTTCTAAGAACTATTTTGGATTTCTTAAAACTTTTTGTATTTTTTAAGAATTATTTCTGTTTTGTAAGAAATGCTTTGGATTTTGTTTGAACTTTTATATTGTGTAAGAACTATTTTTAATATTGTTAGAAATCTTTTGGTTTTGTAACAAGTATTTTTTTTTTTGCAATAAATATTTTTTATTCTGTTAGAACTATTTCCGGATTTTTCTGAACTTTTTGTATTCTGTAAGAACTGTTTTCGATGTTTTTAGAATTTTTGCTATTTTTGAAAAGCATTTTATATTTTGTAGTAACTATTTTTTATTCTGCTAGAACTATTTTGGATTCGTTTAAAATATTGTTTATATTTTGTAAGAATAATTTTTGTTTTGTAAGAACTATTTTAGAGCTTCTTGTATTTTTTAAGAATTATTTATGTTCAGTAAAAATTATTTTTAGAATATGTTTGAACTTTTGTATTCAATTAGAACTATTTGGGATGTTGTTAGAATTTTAATATTTTTAATCAAGTGTTTTGTATTATGTAGCAAACGTTTTTTAATCTGTTAGAACTATTTCGGATTTGTGTAAAGTAGTTTTGTACTTTGTAAGAATAACTTTGGTATTGCAAGAACTATTTTGGATTTTTTTTAACTTTTGCAAATTCCACTGACTTCCTCCTGGCCATTTCTCAGTTCCTGACCAGTATTATTAAGTGGTGTAATCACTCTATCATAGAATCCCAGTCTGTTTATATAACGTAATGTAGTACTCCACAAGCTTTTATCATATTCAAACAGATTACAGTTCACTAACCAATAACCATTTAGGGTTAACTTACCTTTTAGGGGTGACCATTTAGGGTTCTCCTACATGCTGAATATGAAAGTGTGTTCCCTGGCATGCTGGATCTGAAAGTGTATTTTCTACTCATGATTTGATGGAAGATTTATCATCTGTTGAAAATATAATATTGTTAAAATTTCTTAAAGTGAAATTCGAGGCGTATATTAAACTTTTTTAACTTTTGAAAAATTTAATAGCATTTAATTTCAAAATCAAAATGTAAATAAACATAAAAAAAAAAAAAAAAAAAAAAATCTCTGGTCGCTGAAGCATTTTCGTGTTTTGGAACCATTTTGGGTTCTCCTACATGCAGAATATGAAAGTATGTTCCCTGTTATGCTGGATCTGAAAGTGTATTTTCTACTCATGATTTGATGGATGATTTATCATCCGTTGAAAATATAATATTGTTACAATTGCCTAAAGTGAGATTCAGGCCGTCTATAGACCTTTTCGAACTTGTGAAACATTTAATAGAATTTAATTTCTAGATAAAAATGTACAGAAAAATAAAAAAAAAAAAAATATATTTGGTCGATGAAGAATTTTAGTGTTTTGGAATGATTAGCATAACTATATCACGGGGTATAACGATATCACAGGGAATTTCATTGCGTGATTTAATAGAGTAAAGCGTCTCACATCTCTACCATTATACAGAAGGCTATGTTTGTCCTTTTTCTGTGTTTTTACAAGTGTCCTTAACTGTTTTCTTGTTTCACTCAAATCGTTGTCAATGTGTAAAGGGATATTTTCACCGTGTATTTTGGTAGCTTGCATCGATGTGGTATCGTTCCATCTCAGTCGCTTTTCAGGGGGGGGAGTAATTGCATGAATCCACTTCCTCCTTAAAAAAAAAAAAAAAAAAAAAAATTTATTAAGTAAAAAATAACCCCACTTTTACATATAAATTTTCCCTCTAAAGTTTATTCTGATGTTTGTAGCGCTCTATGTTTTAGTGCATTAGAAATATTAAAAAAAAAATTCAACTGAAAGTAAGGAGAAACACTAAAACTTAAAATGAACCAAAATTATTACGTATCTTAGGGGGGGTCCCTCCTCCTCAACACCTCGCCTTTCACGCTAAGTTCAAATTTTGTTCCAATTCTTTAAAAATGACCCCTGAATCAAAAAACTCGCTTAATTAGAATAAATAGCTCTTTTGAAAGCAATAAACAAACTTTAGCCTAAAGAGTGAGGTATTGACGAAGGGGCGAACCCCCTCATATACGAGGCGAACTCCCTAATATAAGTAATAAAAACATACGAATATATAAATTCGTTACATCATTTAATTCGTAAGGTACATCTGAACAAAATTTCGATAAAGCCATTTAGCAAAAAAAAAATTAGTATACGAATTTCGTTTTAATTATTAATGTACGGTGAGCCAAAATCAAAGCTGCATTAATTCAAAAACGAAACGTTCAGAAATTAAATAAAAAAAAAACAAGTTTTTTTAACTGAAAGTAAGGAGCGACATTAATACTTAAAACGAACAGAAATTATTCTGTATATGAAAGGGGCTGTCCCCTCCTTAACGCCTCGCTCTTTACGCCAAAAGTTGACTCTGTCTCACGACTTTATTTTTTTTTAAACAATAAAAAACTTTAGCGTAAAGAGTGAGGCGTTGAGGAGGGGACAGTCCCTTTTATATACAGAATAATTCCTGTTCATTTTAAGTTTTAATGTTGCTCCTTACTTTCAGTTAAAAAAAACTTGTTTTTTCAATTAATCAATACAAAGATTGCAAAGAAAGCTTCTCTTATTTCAAACCCATGAAATAAAATATGATCGTTTCCAATTTGACTGCAAAGAAATGCTAAGCCTCGTTCAATTTGTTAGCTCTGTCGACGTGATAGAAAAAATGTGCGTTAAAGCCTATTTGGATTCATTTTGACTCGAAGTTCTAATTAGTTTTTGTCGACAGTACGTCAACATCTATTATTTTGCTCAGACCCTGAATCCGGTAGTCGATCTCTCTCTGCGCTTACTGTAGTTCTGACAAGTTCGAAAAATCTTCTGAGTAACTTCAACGGTGTTTTTTTTTTTTACTTTAATGGAGAAGACCACCAAAGTCATAACCTGTAAAATTCTTGACAGACTAAGCTCTGGGTACTCACTCAGTGAAGGGAATTACAAAAAGTCGATTAGAGTTCAAACATAAAACGCTCAGAGTAGCTGTGACTGTTGAGCAGGGTTGGCACCACCCTACTCGAAGACCAAAAAGTGGTATTTTCCAGAGCTAAATTTTACCGTTAATGAGACCAACTATGGCAGGGGGAATTAAAAACGCTCAGAACTAAATGAAATTCGATTTGATGACAAAAGAGGATTATTGTGATTATTCTTTTGAATGGAAACCTAGTAAAAAGAAAAAGAAAAGATTTTGCAAAGTAAAGACAAAGAAAAGTAAAGTAGTAATTAAATAAATAAAAAGGTTCTTTATGTCCAGAAACCGAATTTTAAGGTCACAGTTTCAGTTTTGGCTAGAATTCTGATTGCTGGTATAAATTCTTTTCCTTCTTGAGCAGTTGCCTTTGAAAAATATAACGTTTTAGCTCAGGATGACCGACGCATCTTTTTGCTGTGAAGCCTATTATTGTTGACCACTGATTTTCGGTGATTTTTGAGTGATTTTGATGACATATTGGTGATTTTCGGTGATTTTCTTGGTGAAAAAATGGTGATTTTTGGTGATTTTCTTAGTGAAATGCTGGTGATTTTTATTTCGTTGTGGTGGCAACCCTACTGCCGAGGGTAAAACACTAAGTCGACACTAATTCAGCTATTGTCAATTAAAACCTAAAGTCCCATCGAACTCTATGTATGTATGTACGCTCTCTTGGTATTATTTTGACGACGGATTTTTTCCTCTTTTTCCATTTGGTTAACAGAAAAATGCAAAAGTTTTTTGCAAAAAATGAAAAGAAAACAATTTTTAATTATCATCATAATTAGAATATTTTGGTTAACCTTTAATCTATTAAATATAGAGCAATTTTTTCAACTAAAATTAAGGAGCAACATTCGTAGTTCGAAAATGCTTGTTAATCTAATTTCAGGCCCTTGTGTTTCAGGCGAGTCGTTCTTAATTAATTTGGGTGTCACACTTTATCGTAAAAATCTAGGTATTGAGGAGGGGTAGCCCCCTCATATACGGAATGATTTCTGTTCGTATTAGGCTTTAATCTTGCTCTTTACTACCAATTGAAAAAACTTTTTATTAGATTTCAGATAGTTTTTCAGATAATGCCGTGAAATCCCCCCCCTCGTCCATGAAAAATACTCCCACGAAAAATACCTCCCGGGAACGTTCCTCCCTTTGAAAGTCCCCCCCCCCGGAAATTCCCCTTGAAAAAAGTCTATTTTCACTTAAAATTTCCCCAGGAAAATTTCAGGCGCACAATTAGGCCTGGGATATTCTCCTAAGCCTACTTTCACTTGAGAAAGGTTTGTTTTTTATATTAGTATGTGATTGTTTTTTCAAATCATTCCCGAAATCCCCCCTCCACGGAAAATTTTTCCTGGAAATCTCCCCCTCCCAACAGAAATATTGTCCCATGAAAAATTCTCCCACGGAGAATTTATTCTGCAGAAAATACCCCATCTCCCACAGAAAAACCCTCCAGACGATGCCAACCCTGCGGAAGATTTCCCCGTACAATTCCACTGGGAGATCTCCACGTGTAAAATTGAGTCGCCAAAGAGAAAGTTCGACAAATCCTGGAAAGTACAATGAAATCTGGCAAACTCCCCTGTGTAAAATGTCCTCTGGAAGGTTTACCCCCGGGAACTCCCCTCCCTACGGAAAGTCCTTCCTGTGAAATATCGCCCCCTGCGGAAAATCTCCCGCCCACAACAAAAAAAAAATCCGTAGGCTATACTTTACAATGCTAACAATGGGCAAATTTCATACCTTACATTCTTAAACATCGCAATACCTTTACGCTAATACCTCTTCGCAAAAAATTCGCAAATCTCGTAAACTAAAGAAGTAATTACATCACTGTTGTTAGCTCCATCATTAATATCCAATAATGTAAATGCACCACTCATTTTTTTCCTCTACTAATATCCTTGCAAATAAAAACTATTCTCTTTGAATTCAATTCTCTTACTAATATGAATTGTAAAGAAAACTAAAAAGATATACAAGTTTTTTAAAGATACACCGGTTTTTCCAATACGGATCTAACCTAAAAAAAAACTAGTATATCATGAAATAGAAATTCAGTTAATTGTGTCAGAAAAAACTTGAACCATAATAGATTATAATAGATGCCTGGCCCGTGGTAAGGCATATTACGCAATCACTGGTCGGAGTGCATTCAAAAAATGAGTGTCACATTAGAAAACCTGTCTTCTAAGGCATGTACCGTTCATAGTAATAGGTAACTGGACCGTGGTAAGGCATATTACGCAATCACTGGCCGGAGTGCATTCAAAAAATGAGTGTCACATTAGAAAACCCGTCTTCTAAGGCATGTACCGTTCATAGTAATAGGTGACTGGACCATGGTAAGACATATTACGCAATCACTGGCCGCAGTGCATTCTAGCTTACTACTTATATATATATATATATATATATATATATATATATATATATATATATATATATATATATATATATATATATATATATATATATAGAATCATCTTAATGATTGGAATAAGTATTTTGTGTGCCGATTAAAGATTAAAAAAAATATATCTATAGAAAATTGGATATTGGAAAAACTCAACTGCTGCTAAAAGATTTGTTTGTAAACAAAACTGAGAAAAGCTAGAAATCTCCTGGACAATTTAGGCATTATGACCTTAATATTCAGTTTTTGTATATGAGGCAAAAATTCACGGCTCACAAAAAAATTAAAAATGATCAACCTGCAGCAAGTTAGGGAACTGAACTTATATCACCAAGAACATTATCAAAATAAAATGTGAACAGAATTTGACCTGTTATCGATTGCATTGGGGCTGTAAGAAGTTCATTCGGCAGTTATAGTGCCCCCCTTATTTTCCTTGACACTCCCTAAAACTAAACCTTGGCTAATAAGTTGGCCTGAAATACCATAATTTCTTGTCAAAAAAATATTGTTTTTTAATTTGAAGTATCAAGGAGGCACACTTGTGCCTCTATAAAGAGGCGACCCACCACAATGTTAAGCGATTTCATGTCCTAGAGGTCGCAGAGAGACGGCGGTAATCGCATTTTGTAGCCCAAGCTCAAACTAAGAAACTTGCAAAATTTCATCCTCCTCCGACTTTATCTTCATGGGTTAAACTGGGCCGGAAGTTTGGACCCTCCCACCATAGCCCACCTTTAACGTTGTCCGATTGGGCTGAAATTTAGAGGTTAAGCTTTCCTAGGGCCCGGGAACTTATCCTCGAAATTTCAGCTCAATCGCATCACTCCATCCCTGTTTTCAAAAAACCAAATATAGCCACTTAAAATTCATCATCATAATTTCTTTTTTTTCTTAGCCACGCCTACAGGCCACAGTTGGCAACGGATCCAGTTGAATGAGGACTCATTCGAAGCAGAATTTGACCTGTTAGGGCCTTTTGATATTTTCAGACCGAAAAAATTATCCCCCGAGTTTACATTTACGAAAAACCTTAGTTTTTTCAAATAATACACATAAACAGGTTAGACATGCTTTGTTATGGAAATATCTGCGCGTCAATTTTCATAACAAAGCATGTCTAACCTGTTTATGTGTATTATTTGAAAAAAACTACGTTTTCTAAAGAGTTAAAGAGGCTGAGTTACAAGGTCAACCCTTAAAACGTACAGGGATTAGGAGGCACAGTTGGGGGGGCTGTAAAAGAGGCTGAGTCACAAGTTCGAACCTTAAAACGTACAGGGATTAGGAGGCACCCTGTACGACGTGATTTGAGTATTCAGGAATTAAAAGCCTTAACACAAGAATGTTCAAGATCGGGGGATTTGGGGGGCGGCAGCCCCCCAACTTCAACTCCTGACACTATCAGCTAACATTTAGTCAAGCAATAATAAGTACTACACTGTACAAAAACGTTCTTAAATGATTTGAAAAAAAACTACGTTTTCTAACGAGTTATAGAGGCTGAGTTACTCGGTCAAACCTTAAAACGTACAGGGATTAGGAGGCACAGTTGGGGGGCTGCCGCCGCCCAAACCCCCCGCTTTCGCAGCCTTTAAATAAAAAAAAATTTTTAAACTGAAAGTAAGGAGCGACATTAAATCTTAAAACGAACAGAAATTATTCTGTATATGAAAGAGGCTGTGCCCTCCTCAACGCCTCGCTCTTTACGCTAAAGTTTTTATTGTTTAAAAAAAGAGTTGTGAGAAAGTCAAACTTTAGCGTAAAGAGCGAGGCGTTGAGGAGGGCACAGCCTCTTTCATATACGGACTCATTTCTGTTCGTTGTAAGATTTAATGTCGCTCCTTACTTTCAGTTTAAATTTTTTTTTTTTATTTAAAGGCTGCGAAAGCGGGGGTTTTGGGGGCGGCAGCCCCCAACTGTGCCTCCTAATCCCTGTACGTTTTAAGGTTCAACCTTGTAACTCAGCCTCTTTAAGTCTTTAGAAAACGTAGTTTTTTTCAAATAATATTAGTTAAGCATCTACTAGCTTTCTTTTGGAAACAAGACACTAAATTAAACTAGGACTTCTAAACTCACTCCAATATATCCAATATACAAGAATTTTGAAGAATTGCTAAACAGCAGCCTTCGATTTCTAAATCTTTGAGTTGTTTGAAAATTTAGTTCTTAATAACCAGCAAAAATTATTTTTCGACGGAAAATGTTCGTTTATCCCACATTCCTTAGAAATAATGTCCATTATTTTAATTTCACTAATGAGAGAAAATCCCTGTATCCGTCGTTTGTCTTTATGGCTTCATTATTCATAGTGTTAAAACTAAGAAATGAAAGAATGTTTCATTTACGTTGACAATTCTAGTAAATTTCCCTGGAGAGCCCTATATTGCCCTTACATCAACATTAATCTTCAAAGTAGATGCTAACAACCAAAATGGCTGGAATTGCTAAGAATTAAGAGCCTCATTTTCCTTTGTAAGATTTTGGAAAGCTCTTTAAATTCAATATTAAAACAATTTCAACAGAGCCAAGTTCTAGTATTTACCCCGACAAAGAAAAATTGTAAACACTTCATTTATGAATTTTTCACCCATTTTTTTCAGAACAAAGGCTCAAAAATTAATTTTAAACGCATGCACTACTTTTATTACATTTTTGGAGTTATTGTTTTGCTGAGGCTGTGTAAGGTTGTTAATTATGTTGAGATTGGCGTGACACTACTTCTCTTCATCTCTTTAAAATGCCAATATTTAATGACCCAACACTCAGAATCACCAGCCTTAGTTGTTAAGAAGCTAGTTGAGTGAGTCTCTCTTGACGCCTGGCATCATCTCATATGTCAGAATTTTATTTTTTGCCTTATTCAAATGTAAGTTGAAGAGGGTGTGAAATTTTGTTATTTAGTCATGCTACAGAGCCTTGATGAATGACGACCCAAAATAAGTAAGGATTTTTTGGGTTTTTGGTTATTCATTTTTGCTGTTGGGTGGTTGGGTATATTATTTTCTTTTCAGGCAAAACACAAAATTGTATCAGTATTTAAACACAATTATTTCCAATTGATCCTGAATACCCCCTTCTTCAAAAACCTAAAACCTGGTTGCAATGGCTATACAGCCCATTATCTCAGTTGTTCTACGTTGGAGACATATTGAATGGTAGCATACCCTGCAGCGTACTCCTTGAAATTTATGATATTGCTTAAATATTTTATTTATATCGCTGATTGTTTACAATAATGTATTGCGAATTGCCATTCTTGCTGTCAAGCAATTATTGCATTGGCGAAAATAATTGATTTGCCTAAATCACGTACGAATATTATATATATTATAATATTCAGTCAACATTTTTTAACAGATTGTGCATGGAAACATCCAATATCTGTATCAGCAGAGACCACCTATCTGTAGGAATGGTAGCTCGAGCTTGGAAAGTGGTTTTCGTAGATCTAGCTTTGAAGAATCTTACCTTGAACTACTGCATGAAACAAAGAAAAGATATGGAGGTTGAGGAGAGGGTCGGAGATGCCTAGAGGGAAGTTGATAAAAAGCCTATCACCAAGATTTTATGAAAACCCTGAAAGGAAAAGTGAAAGCTTGTTGAGAAACAGCAGTAGACCCTGTAACCAAGCTGTTCGTAGCTGTAATATGGACATTGGTCAGATGTGAAAAACTAGAAGGTTTCATTCCTAGATTTTAAGTTGGTGTTTTGTATTCTATGTTTTCTTTTTATCCTTGGAAGTTTTCAGCAGTGGGTCATTGTGGCGGCTATTTATCTTAGGTGAGAGGTGTTGGGTCTCTGGCCTTAATTATCAGATAAATTTCCCTTTTTTTCCTTCGTGTAAAGTACTTTTTATCCACTTTCGAGGCATTGATTTTTCTTGGATCAAACATTAAAAGCTACTCGGCTTTGCATTAATCAATTCATAGTGCCAGAGTTTGATGTTCAGAGAAGATAGATAATTAATAATGGTGGTCATATTTGCCCATTCAATTCACCTTTCCCCTGAATGACCCACAAAAGGGGCGTCTTTACTTGGTTTGTGTATTTATATATTCCCAGCAGTTTAAGTTCGAATTAATTTAATTTCATGATAAGGTTTTAGTTAGACTTCAGGTTTCAGTTTTTGTCAGACAATCAGGAGAATAAAAGTGATTATATTTGCTAAGTTCGCTTTTGGTTATTCGCTAGGACACTTAGGGTGGGGAAGTGAATTTTAGTCTAATTTTAAAGATGTGGCACCTATATTTACCAATCTTTGTTTATCGCCCCCTCAGTTATTATATGTATGCCTTATGTATTTTATGAGCAATAATTGTGAAATTATGTAAGGATCTTTTTCTTAAAAATGGCTGATTTTTTTTTTTTTTTTGGAAAATTGGCATACTAGGATCTTCTGGATTGAAAACAAGTCGATCTTAATAAATCCAAAACTTAAGAAAATTCGTTTAGAGCTTTAATTATGGAAAAAAATCATTTGAACTTATTCTCTTAAAGGGTGCTCATAAATGTATGTCCCATTTATGAGCACACTTTAAGAGAATAAATTACATCATTCCCCCTCCCACAGGAGTGACTGTATTGTGTTTAGTATCTATGAGGCATGAAGAAAAAGAATACAGTTAAGCATAAAATACTAACTGCAATGAGTCTATTTACAAAAGGCGTTTAAAGTAGTTTGATAATGCCTAGAGAAAAAAAAAAGTAAATTTACAATTGCTCAAAATGAAGCAAATTTTAATCATATGTGTTTGTTGAAAAGAAGGGTAGTTGGGGGGGGGTCTAGTTGACGTACGTCACTTTTGACTCTTAAAAGGGAACTAAAACTTCCAATGTTCACCCAAATGAGACTCTTCTAAAGTTTATACAACCATCCCTTCCATAAAAACGGTAAATATCCACCGAGGTATAACTTACAACTCTTACCCCCAGGCTCTGGGGATTTCCTTGAACTCCAAAAGCATGATTATATGATCTGTGGACTATTTTGAATAAAATAGCTATTGAAAAATCGAATGAGCCCTTTTCAAAGTTCTTACACCAAATCCTTCAATATGAAAGCCCTGTTCTAAAACAAACCAAAAAAAAACAATAATTAATACATTGTGCCAACATTATTATTTACTTATTTACTTAGATAGCGCTATTGCGCAGCTTATGATAAATAGGAGGGAGGAATCGAAATTGTGTTATAATTCATTTATTCGACGGAAACTGTTGAATTGCTACCCCAAAACTTAAACCTAAAGAATAACAGCTTAATTGTGTAGTTTAGATATTTCAGCTTAGATATTTTAGTTTCAGTTTTGAATTTAGGATGTTACCAAATTATTTAGCAACTTAATTGAGCCGAAAATAATTACTGGAGAAAAAGCTTGAAAACAAGTTCACATTGCTAGAGTTTATGATTTTCTTAATTCGTATAGTTTCTTTACAAATTCCCAATTTGGTTTCAGGTCTGGGCACAATAACGAACATGCCATTCTTGCTCATGAATGCTTGGAGAAAGGAGAAATTCCAGTAACAATATATTTATATTTTAAAAAAGTATTCGATACAAAGTCTCATTTTATTCTTTTTTGTAAACTGATTAACTGTGGTGTACGTGGACTGATGTTGATCTAATTAAGTCTTATCTGAATAAAGAAAAGAAAAAATAGATTGAGGCGATTTCTTATCTCCAGCTGTACCTCTCTCTTCCAAGGTAGGGGTACCTAAGGGCTCTGTCCTAGGTCCTCTGATTTTTCTGATATATAAAAATGATCTCCGCTTCTTGTCAATCCTGATTCTCAACATGCATTTTATAGATCATGGACGTACGGAAAAGGGGCAGAGGGGGGGGGGCGGGGTAGCTGCCCCCCTAGAACTCAAATTTTCACTAGATAGGGTTGAAAAAGCAGTTGAAAAAAGGTAGATGGTTAAAAAAGCAGTTGATAAAAGGTAGATGGTTGAAAAAGCTGGAAATAAACAGCTCGAATGACAGAATAAAAGTCAAACAGAAAGCAATTATCCATAATATGTTGGAAATATTTAGCTCTAATCCAATAAGATTGATTAATGCTGAAGGTTATTGATGTTCTATGATTTTTGGTGATTACTTATTAATAAAGATTTCATAGGCATGATAGAACTTGCTGGCAAAGTAAGGTTTTGTGAACTGCCAATTTAACTTCAGCCCCCCACCCTTCATCACAGAATCAGCTGCCCCCCCCTAGAGAAGAAGCTACGTACGCCCATGTTATAGGTGATAAGGCAATTTCACCTTCTAAGAAGAATTATGAGGAGCTGGTTGAGTAACTTGATGCTGCATTTTCTATTATTCTTGAATAATATTCATCAAATTTTAATCTCTTGAACTATCTAAAGCTAATTTTATAATTTACAGTAGAAAGTCAAATGCTGGCCTTCACATTACCCTGGTTTTTTGTTCGAGACACCTATTGTTAATTACTCCGGTGGAAACAAAGGAGTACCTTTGACTTATATCTGAACAAAGCGTATCTTGCAAAACAAACATTTCAAAATAATGTATAAAGATTTCAAGGTGTGATAGTTTAATGCATAAGTTGAAGCAATACTTGCCATACTCTGCATTACGAAGCCTTTATTTTGCTCTGATTCATTCTAATATCAACTATTTTTGTCTAGTAGTATATTTATCAAACAATTCGTGGTAACGAACTGTAAGTAAGGACCGACTCCTCTCAATAGTAACCGAAACTCTAAAAAACGACCCATCAAAGTTATGAGCCTGAGAAAATCTGGTTTTGAAGGGGGGAATCACACGCCCTAAAATTCAAAAAAATCTTAATAAAAATCAAACCATCCTGTTCAGCGTACCAGAGAACCCTATTGTAGAAGTTACAAGCTCCAATCTGCAAAAATGTGTAACTTAGCTATTTTTGCCAGAAGACAGATCACGAATGCGTGTTAATTTGTTTTTTTGCTGTTGTTTCTTCCCAAGGGGTGATCGTATTCAAACAATGGGCCTAGGAGATCGGGAGAGGGTGCATTTGAACAGAAATTAAAAGTTCTAGTGCCCTTTTTGAGTGACCAAAAAGACTGGAGGGCAACTGTGCCTCCTCTTACACCCATTTTCTCCCAAAGTTATCTCCTCAAAATTTTGAGATGGCAATTCTGTTCAGTATTGTTAAAACATTAAATAGCTATGTCTTTAGGTTTGAAATGATCCCGCAGAGTCTGTGGGGAGTGGCCTGTAAGCTATGGAATTTGCCCATTGATTTACGTATAGTATTTGTTATTGGGAAGTAAACAGTTTTTTTTTGGGGGGGGCGGGGTTTGTACTTGGGGCAGATTTCTAAAGGCGAAATCTTCCTCGGTGAGGGAAATTTCTAGAGGGTGAATTTTCCAAGGAAAATCTTACACTGGGGGGATCTGACAAAATTACAATACGAAATTCTTTTTAATTGTCTTATATTATCTTTGCCAAATTTTTCATGTGGAGATGTCCTAGGGGAACTATCCGGGCGCTATTTTCTGCCTTTTTTGATTTTCGGGAAATAATTTCCACAGAAGGCGGCATTTCTAAAGTGATCGAGAAACCAATCAGAAATTAAAGTCTTATTCAAATGAAAAAATGCTAAGGAGAAACTTTCAGGTTGAATTTGCCGCAAGCAATTTCACAGGGAGGGGGTTCTCAGCAAGAATAGAACTATCTGTTGATGGGGGGACGCACTTTATGTTTCATGATATTCCCACGAGGAGTTTCCCATTAGAGGAAGAGGGGTTTATTTCATAGAGGGTGAGCCAGATTTTCCGGTATTATTTGAAAAATGAATAGAAATCAATCCATATATGAAGGGGTTCCCCCTCCTCAGTACCTTGTTCTTAAAGCTAAATTTTGACTGTTGGTTTCAATTTTTAAGAGTGACTACTAAAACACGGTGGTCGTTTAATTAGAGTAGGAATCTTTTTTAAAAGTGCTAACAGCTTCAGGGTAAAGAGCAACGTACTGCAAAAGGGGGGGGGGCAGTCCTTAATATACGGAATAAATCTGTTAAAATTAGTATTAATATTTTGTTTTAATTTTTCAAGTGCGGTGAGCCAAATTCTAACAAAAAACGTTCAGAAATTAAATAAAAAAACACGTTTTCTTAACTGAAAATAAGGAGTGACAATAAAACTTAAATCGAATAGAAATGATTCCGTATACGAAAGGGGCTGTCCCCTGCTCAACGCCTCGCTCTTTATGCTAAAGTTTGACTTTTTGTCACAAGTCTACTTTTTAAAACAAAAAGACTTCGGCTTAAAGAGCGTAGCGTTGGGAAGGGGACAGTTCCTTTCATATATGGAATAATTTATGTTCGTCTTAAGTTTTAATTGCGCTCCTTCTTTTCAGTTCAGAAAACTATTTTTTTTTTTAAATCAAGGAGGCACACTTGTGCCTCTATAAAGAGGCGACCCACCACAATGTTAAGCGATTTTAGGTCCTAGAGGTCGCAGAGAGACGGCGGTAATCGCATTTTTCCGCCCAAGCTCAAACTAAGAAACTTGCAAAATTTCATCCTCCTCCGACTTTATCTTCATGGGGTAAACTGGGCCGGAAGTTTCGACCCTCCCACCACAGCCTCCCTTTAACGTTGTCTGATTGGGCTGAAATTTAGAGGTTAAGCTTTCCTAGAGCCCGGGAGCTTATCCTCGAAATTTCAGCTCAATCCGATCACTCCTTCCCTATTTTCAAAAAACCAAATATAGCCACTTAAAATTCATCATTTCTTTTTTTTTTTCTTAGCCACGCCTACAGGCCACAGTTGGCAACTGATCCGGGTGAATGAGGACTCATTCGAAGCAGAATTTGACCTATTAGGGCCTTTTGATATTTTCAGACCAAAAAAATTATCCCCCGAATTTACATTTACGAAAAACCTCGTTTTCCTATAATAGCCCATGTTAATTTTTCCCACCACAACCCCCCTTTAACGTTGTCTGATCAGGCTGAAATTTAGAGGATAAGTTTTTCTGGGGCCTGGGAGCTTATCCTCGAAATTTCAGCTCAATCTGACCACTCCTTCCCTGTTTTCCAAAAACCAAATATCAAGTTTTGTGGGAATTTGCTTGCGTCGAAAATAGATTCCATTTACTAAAAAACAATTTCAATTGTGTCTCTTTAGTCCAGCGGTTGATACTCCAGACTGTCAGGTGGAAAACCCTGGTTCGAGTCACCGTCAGAGCAAATTTTTTATATACTGAATTTAAACTTTAAAAAAGAAACTCAGTTTCTTTTTTAAATTATTTGAAAAAAATTTTGTTTTCTAAAGAGTTAAAGAGGCTGAGTTACAAGGTCGACCCTTAAAACGTACGGGGATTAGGAGGCACAGTTGGGGGGCTGTTAAAGAGGCTGAGTCACAAGTTCGAAACTTTACACGTACAGGGATTAGGAGGCACCCTGTACGACGTGATTTGAGTATTCAGGAATTAAAAGCCTTAACACAAGAATGTTCACGAGGGGGTTGGGTGGGGGCCGCCCCCCCCCCCCAACTTCAAATCCCGGGCTGATCAGATGACAGTTGTTCAAGCAATAATCAGCAATAAACAGTACAAAAACATGCATAAGTTATTTGAAAAAAACTACGTTTTCTAAAGAGTTAAAGAGGCTGAGTTACAAGGTCAAACCTTAAAACGTACAGGGATTAGAAGGCACAGTTCGGGGCTGCCGCCCCCAAACCCCCGCTTTCGCAGCCTTTAAATAAAAAAAAAGTTCTTTAAACTGAAAGTAAGGAGCGACATTAAAACTTAAAACGAACAGAAATTATTCCGTATATGAAAGGGGCTGTGCCCTCCTCAACGCCTCGCTCTTTACGCTAAAGTTTTTATTGTTTAAAAATGAGAGTTGTGAGAAAGTCAAACTTTAGCGTAAAGAGCGAGGCGTTGAGGAGGGCACAGCCTCTTTCATATACGGAATAATTTCTGTTCGTTTTAATTTTTAATGTCGCTCCTTACTTTCAGTTTATAGAAATATTTTTTTTTATTTAAAGGCTGCGAAAGCGGGGGTTTGGGGGCGGCAGCCCCCCAACTGTGCCTCCTAATCCCTGTACGTTTTAAGGTTTGACCTTGTAACTCAGCCTCTTTAACTCTTTAGAAAACGTTGTTTTTTTCAAATATTACATTTAAAAGCTATAATAAACCAATTAAAATTAAAAAGAAGCCATAAGAACCCCGAAAATTATCCCCTATTGCACTTCCAAATAAGTCTTCTGCAGTATCTTTATATACTTATTTAGATATACTTCCAGATCCTCAATAATTTACTTTTGGGGTAATTCTTTACTTTCGGGGTAATATTTCTGGGGTATCAATAGCTGGGTTATGGGATGCTCACAAAGATCTCACTGATAAATATACTTCTACCCTATTCTTTAAATAGAATCTTAAACTCTATTTAGTTCAAAATTATCTCTAATTTAGCGTTTGTCAAATAATATAAAGTTATATTCTAGTAATAATATATATTTATTAATAATGAAGTTTAGATATCAAACAGTATTTAACTGTTTTCACTTTTTGACTTTAATAAATAAAAATTTATTGAAACTTTAAGGAATGAATTTCAGTATATTTATATTAAATTGACAATCTACGGTCATTTTTTTCTTCAGTAAAGTGAGAATTATGGTCTAGTCTTCAGACGGTATGGGGGTTGTCAGCCCTTATCTCACCTTAGTTCCTCCAGGGCCAGGTGTGGCACATAGGGCATCAAAGAAGCCTTGCAAGACGTCCCGGAGCGGATAAGAGCCTTGACGTCCTTCCACTGTGGTTGTAACGACAGCTCAGCCCTCCGCAGGTCTCGGTCATACTGTTGTCGGAGGGTGTTTTTTGTTCGCCCTCTTTTTCACCCGCCTCGGGTTGCCGTTCTTAGACAGCATTAGAAAGACGGTCTCCTGGCATTCAGAGGACATGACCAAGATAGATCTATCTTTTCTGCTTCGGGTGGTCAGTGACTAGCGGTTGACCTGCTTGTCTGCGGAGCACTACGTTCGTGACCCTGTCCAAATCCAAATGCTAGAATACGTTTTTCCATCTGGACATTCAGATTCCAGCACTCACTTGCATAAGGGAGAATAGACATGACGCTGCATATTAGCAGACGGAGCTTTAGGCACAAAGAGTATTGTTTGCTCGCAATACCGGTTTCAGTTTGTTGAATGCTGATGTTGACTATTCCGCCATCATATTCGATCCAACTTCCAAGATATTTAAACTCCTGGACTTGTTCGATTGTTTTTCCATTGCATTTAAGGATCAAAAGTGAGTTGGATGTTTCCATGATCTTCGATTTATTAACGTTTACTATTATTCCCACTTTCTCATCCTTGTCCGCTGTAGTGTCAAGTAGTAGCTGCAAGCGAGGCTACACCTTTTCTAGAAGTACTACGTCATCTGCGAAGTCTAAGTCTGTGAGCTACTGGTCACTGACATCTACATCAAAGTCTGATTTGACCTAATGACACATTCTTTAATTAGGAGATGGCTAGAGCACCTGGCAAGGTTCAGATGGCTAGAGCACATTCTGCGGATGAAGGATGGTAGATTGCCAAAGATTACCCATTTCCACCAATCGTCTAGGCAGGCCTTTGTATACTATGGGTCACGATCCCAAATGGGGTCGTGAGGCAAAATACTGGGGTCGTGACAGAATTTTAATTTCAAATATTTAAATAAACGACATATAGTATCTAGATATGTATTTGTGCAGAGTCACACTCACACACATGTGAACTATTATAGAAATGAGCCTCTTTCAATGTTGCCATATTGGATTATTTCCCGCCAGACTGGCTTATTTTGATGATGGCTAGTGGGAAAATTTCTGAATTCATCCAACGTTTTAAATGAAAAGCAAAAATATTGGGTTTAAGTCATTTTTTCAAACGGCTTATTATGATGATATAGCTTTTACTCAATTATTATTCACTGAAAAACCCTTGCAGCAAAAAAAAAATAGCACCGGAATTGAACAATGTAATTTAGAATGCTGTTAAGATTATAAGTCTTATTAAAAGCTATGCTCTTAACATCTGCTTATTTTCAAACCTCTGCAAGGATACGGTTTCCATCTACTCCGCCTTATTATTACATGCAAAAGTAAGATGGTTGTCGAGAGTTCAAAGTTTAAAAAAATTATTGCTATTAAAAGAAGAAATATGAATATTTTTAATCGAACGAGAATGTAACTTACAACTATTTTTCAAAATGATTTGTAACTATCCAAGCTGTGATATTTTAGCGGGGGCAAGAGTAGGGAAAAATGGTCAAACCTAGGGGAAATTGTAAAATAATTTATTTTAGACAAAATTGTCTAGAAAAATCAGATGAACCACAAAAACAATTCAGTAAAATCTCCCTTGCACAAGTATTTCAAATTTGTCCTTGAAGGGGAAAATGCAGGGGGAAATCGATTTTTATATTTATAATAATTTGGAGTTTAAATAGTTGTTTCCTATCAAATCAAGCATGCTTACGCCAAATCTGAATTCAGGTTATAATTTTTTCTTACCCTTATGCCCAATTCTACCCTAATCGGACTGGGAGGGGGTTAAAACTAAAAATTAAAAGGTTGTCGTATTCCTTATCGTTTCCTATTAAATGGATAGTGGCGAATTCAAAAATAAAGTTAAAAACTTGATTTTACGTAGCCAAGAACCTCATATTACCTAAAACAGTTGTGAAAATTGACCTATACTAACTAATTATTTTGATTATTTTTGGTCGATTCGCCATTTCCTATCAACCCAGGAATGGCACCTTAGAGTAAGAGTCTCAAATAGTTTAATTTCAAACCAGTATTCTAGAATTCCCTCCCCTACCCCCCTCCAGTTTTCAGTTTACATTCCTTAGCACCATTCTTTAGCTCATCTAATTACTGGAGCCGTCTACCATAGTACTTGTTACATGACTGGGTTCAAGGTTAAATAAAAGGTTTGTGCCGTTTTATTTACTTCCGAAAAAAAAGACAAAAGAAAAAACTGGGATCCACGAGCACTGAGTATAAATACTTTGTGAGGTATTGTTTATGATTATACTTCCAATTTTGGAAAAGATCTGATAATCATTTGTGATTTTCAATGATTTTCTGATTTTTTTTTTTTTATCTTCTGTGTTTATTCTACTCTTATGCATGCCAACGAGCGCTAGTCGAGCTGGAAAAACTCTAGTTATTACCTTATGACCAACCATTTTATTTGAAGGCAAAGCGTGTCGTCGATGCGGAGCCCGCTATAAGTGCCTTATGAAATACTAAGGTTGTCCTAGGTAGATTTCACACCAGGATCATTTTACTAGGAGCCATTGACTTCCTTATGGCTGACTCGGGAATTTGGGAAATCAAATGTCAAGTATACGCGCCTAACACTGGGTGAAGCATGTTACAAGGCAATGCTGTCTCTCGTGCTGTGCGTTGGTCTGTTGGAGATAGCCCTTTTTGTGAACCTTTTATCATCAAAACTGAATAGCAGAGTTTTCGATTGCAAAGACATGCTACCAGAACCCCTTGAAAAGGGCAAACAGGCGTACGAGTCACTTCTTGAGGGTATACCATTGTAATACACAGGTGTCAGAAGCAGCAGAGCTTATCTATGAAATATTTCATAGCATAAAAGAATGATTATCCGAGTCCAGAACTACCCGTCTTTGGTTTCAGTATCTGGACCTGCTTGGAATTTTGAGAAAAAACCTGAGAGATGAACGAAGTGGTAATTTTGAGGTTCATCTACAGTCTTTGTTAGAAATGCTTCCTTAATTTGCTGCTTCAAGCCACAATCTTTAAACTAAGTCTACTTGGTTGTTCGTGTAGTCGATTTTTCAGTTTAGAAAAGACAACCCAGAGCAGTACAGAATGTTAAAGAAATACCTGTTCATCCGGAGAACTGACCACTACTGGGATTCACTTTCTCCTTTTTTGGTGATCGAACAAACGTTAATGAGAAGTATGAAAACGGGTGGTGGTCTGACGAGAGGTAGAGGCATGACTGAATTGCAGCAAACAATTTGGACATCTGCTACTCTCAATTTGGTTCTCGTTAACTGGCGCATGCAGAACCTGACTTGCCTTGCAGAGGTGACTATTGAAAATTACGCAGAAGCGATATCTTCGAGGAAATCTAGAGATCTGGCATACATAGAAAAGGGTGGCTGGCGTTTACCCTCCCGGCAAATACACACCGGAAAATACCCCCCCCCCCCGTGGAAAATACGGCCCTGCGGAAAATACCCCTCCCCCGCGGGAAATGCCCCCCAGAAAATACCTCCCGCTGAAAATACCTCCCCCCTGCAGAAAAATTCCCCCCGGAAAATACCCCCCTGGAAAATAACCTCCCTCGCGGAAAGTACCCCCTGGAAAATACTCCTACGAAAATACCCCCCCCCCCTCCACCGCCGTGGAAAATAAGGCTTTCCAAATTTGAAAATTTTATTTGAGTTTTATTTTTTAATTTCCGTAGGGGAAAGAAATTTTAGTACTTGTGTATTATGCGCCACTCACTCAAGTTTACGCTGTGTAAAATTCGAGAACACATCGTTTTTTTTTCGTTTCTTCGTTACTTTATAAATAAATTTGCGCTATAGATTTGCACATTAGGGGCGAAGCAGGGGGGGGGGACTAAGCATAGCGGGTCTGCATGCAAAATGTGTTTGGTACAATTAATCAGCATATTAGATAGATAGATAAATAAGTGTACTTTAAAGCCAAATATAAAGCCATGAACACACTAAAATAACATAAATGAATATAGTGGATGGGGGGGGGGGGGTTAATCCCCCGGAAATGCCCCCCCCTCACCAAAAATACCTCCCCCCCCCCAGGGAAAGTAACCCCAGTGGAAAGGAGACTGTATTTCTCCTTTCTCAGGTTTTTATGGGGGAGAGGGCAGCTTCTTCTTCTTGGTATGCTCTCTGTACTGCAGTGTGTGGGTGGTTATTGTCTGGATTCATGCTTGAAAAGGCACAATTGTAGTTTTAGAGGAGACACAAACCTATAGGCTGATTGCACATCTCTGATTTTGTCAATAGGTATAACAGGTTTAAAATCCAGCAGCTTTGGGAAAACAAGAAACTCGTCCACTTTTATGGAAGAAGTGTCTTTCCTTGTCTTAAGTTTACCCTACTTGGCAATGTTTATTTCAGAGACTGATTCGTCAGAAAACGACAGTTTGTAACCGACTCTTTTCGAGTAGCCTTGTTTAAATTGAAGTTGTTTAACTTTGGAAAATGGAACATTAGTTTATTTAATTATTTAGGAGGCCTGCTGAAAATCCAGCACTTTGTTCATTTGATTCATGAACTTTGTTCTTTTGATGTCGTAACTGACCAAAGGTTAATTATCAGGTCAGTTGCGACAATTTTCGCTTTCTCAAAAGTGAAAAACATGCACTTACGATAAAGTTGAATTTTTGATTTACTCAGCCGGGAGGCATCGTACAGCAAAACAAACTACACCATTACTCGAATTACCTCGTAAAAAATAAACTCTGGTAGGGTTCGTAGCTCAATTTTGACTAAAGGTGTCAGTTACGACATTCTTGCTTTCACAAGGCGAGCTCTAATCTTCCAACGTCTAGCCGCAGTGGCTAGCACCAGTGGTTTGACCTGAACGAAGTTCTGTTGTTCAAGCTCTGTACTTTTCCACCATCACTCTTTAATTCGTTCGAGATGATGAGGACAGCTCACAAAGCATCTCTAGCAAATGTACTGATTAAATTTCAGGGGATGTTCCAATGACATTGCCAACCTCCAAGAGAGTTTTGGACAGTGGCTGGCTAGTCCACAAAATACCATGGACTGCCGGATCCACTTACTCTAAGGTGGCAGAATCTTACATAGATTATGACAAAAGACATTTTGGCCAGGCAGTGGTAGTTTTTTACTCTTACACTGAACCGCCAACGATGAAGAATTTCCTACAGCTGAAGAGAACCAAGGGTTTGTCGTGTCCAAATATTGAATTTTCTCCTAACATGAATATCATCAAAAGTAAGGAGGAATTTTTGAGAAGTCCCAAAAATAAAGAAAGCTCCTTTAACCTACTAACTGAGAGGCTGGCGAACTCAGGATGTTTCAAATATCGATCTGTAAGTAAGGAACGACCCGGCTCAATAGTAACCGAAACTCTAAAAAACGGAATTTTGATACCAATAGATACATCAGAAGAATCAGATTTTTATGCTGAGTTCAGATATATGTTTCATCAAGTTTAGTCTTACCCAACAAAAGTTACGTGATTTTCGAAAAAAGGGGGAAACAACTTCTAAAAGTCATAGAACTCTAATGAAAGTCACTCCATTAGATTCAGCGTATCAGCGAACCCAACTATAGAAGTGTCAAGCTCCTATCTGCAAAAATGTGGAATTTTGTGTTTTTTGCCAGAAGAAAGATCACGGATGCGTGTTTATATGTTTTTTCGTATGTTTTCCCCAGGGGTGATCGTATCGATCCAATAGTCTTAGAATATCGTGAGAGGGCTCATTCGAACGGAAATTAAAAATTCTAGTACCCCTTTTAAGTGACAAAAAAATTAGAGGGCAACTTGGCCCCCTCCCACGCTCATTTTTTTCCCGAAGTCACCCAATCAAAATTTTGAGATAGCCATTTTGTTCAGTCTAGTTGAAAATCTAATTGATATGTCTTTGAGGATGAATTAATCTCCCACAGTTCCCGGGGGAAGGGATTCAAATTATAAACTTTGCCCATTTTTACATATAGTATTGGTTATTGGGAAGTGTACAGGTGTTTTCAGGAGGATTTTTTTTCTAGTGGAGGGTCGGGGTCGGTGTAGGGTTTACGGGGGAGGATCTTTCCATGGAGGATATGTCCTTGGGGGAAGGAACATTTCCATGAAGGGGGCGCAAGATTTCCCAGCATTATTTAAAAAACGATCAGAAATTTAATACAAAAACAAGTTTTTTTCAACTGAAAATAAGAAGCCACATTAAAACTTAAAACGAACAGAAATTATTACGTATATGAGAGGGCTCGTCCCCTAGTCAATACCTCGCTCTTTATGCTAAAGTAAAGAGCTATCTATTCTAATTAACCGGCCTTTGTGATTCAAGGGTTTGTGATTTGAACAAAATTCAAACTTTAGCGTAAAGCCCGAGGTATTGACTAGGGAGCGAACTCCCTAATATACGTAATAAAAAAATATGAATATAGAAACTCGTTACGTAAGTAAATTCGCAAGTTACGTCAGAACAAAATTTCGAGACATCCAATTAGCCAACAAAAATGAAAATTAATATGCGAATTTCGTTTTAATTATTCATGTACGGTGAGCCAAAATCAAAGCTGCATTAATTCAAAAACGTTCAGAAATTAACTAAAAAAACAAGTTTTTTTAATCGAAAGTAAGGAGCGACATTAAAATTTAAAAAGAAGAGAGCTAACTCCATATATGAAAGGGGCTGTCCCCTCCTCAACCCCTCGCTCTTTACGCTAAAGTTTGACTCTGTCTCACAACTTTATTTTTTAAAACAATAAAAAACTGGTGGATCAAACCACCAGGATATCACCAAAGCTGGAGAGAAAGCTTTGCTCCGTATGTACAAATAGAAAATTAATGAGAAGACCATGAATGATGTCCGGGTTCGGTTATTTACTATGCAGATTGCAAGTTCAAATGTTTTGTTCAGGCAGAGAGGCTACCACAAACTTTGGCTGCCACAAAGTGCCACTTTTACAGGTGCTATTTGCAAATAACGAAATGGCAGGACACGTCCAATTTTCTAAGGCCAGAACAGTGGTGTTAGCGCCTCTCTTCGTCGCGGAATATGCATCTTCCCATTATGACAGCTGCTTCAACGGCACCAAAAAATTTGCTAAGGAAGGTTCGGTGCACCAATGGGTACGAGTCTCTCAGGAGCAGCTGCCGTTCGAACAGTTTACCCCGCAGCTTTGCATGCAGGGAGTGTAAAGGGGCTTTATGTGCTAACGCTGCAGCAAGAAAGGATGAGGACGACAACGAAGACGAGTAGGACGAATAATTAGCTTTAGGTTGTGCTTTAAAACCAAAATGTTTTGTGATTAATTTACATGAGTTTTAAACGTTACATTTCATAACTGATTGATCTGATGTTTTGACCTCGATTAAAGAATTGTTTTTCAAGAAGTTATATTTATAAACCCCTCATTTTACAGATTTAACATATTACATATTTTCTCATATTTAATGTGAAAATTGATACCCGGATAAGGAAAAATAGATTTCAGACGTAGAATTCGGATTTGTCATGCTTGATTTGATTGGAAACGACTATTTAAACTCCAAAACATTTATAAACACAAATATTGATTATTCCCACTCATTTTCCTCCTTAAAGGGCATATTTGGGACACCTGTTCAAGACACATTTTTCTGTTGTTTCTTTTTTTTTTGCATAATTCAAATGATTTTTCTGAACATTTTGGGGAAGAAAAAATTCTGTTGCAATTTCCCCAATGTCAAACCGTATTTTTACTCCACTATTTGTCATATAACTTTGCAAAATCCAGCAGTCTCAACTTGTCTCTTCAAGGAAAAAATTGTGATATGTATACTTCGAATGATAAAATTGAAATTTTATCAAAAAGATCAACATTTGGAAAATTAGGGTAGAAAAAAAAATCGTTTGAAATGTTTCCAGTGTCGACAGTTTTATAATCGAGGGAAATCATTGTGAAACTTAAAAGCGCTATAAACACAATTCGGTACATATTTTACATTAATTATTGATTTCAAAAGTAAGAATCTAGCTCCCGTACTGTGTGGATCAATATATGAAATAAATAGCTATCGTAATTACATTTGAGTGGAAAAAAAAGGATTATAATTGCGAAACGTTTGGATTATAAAGGATTATAAAACAGCACGTTTTATGGAATTTCGGGAGGTAGTCAAACACCCCCCCCCCCCTGAGCGTGAGTGTCGTTTAATGTTTAGAGTCATCATTATGCTCTTGCCCGAGTAGCAGCATAGTTCTTCACACGAGGGTGCTTGTTATCAGTGTTCAGTGGCGGAGTTAGATTACTTCACGAATTTTTGAAGCCCATATTCCCCTGTTGCCGTTTTGATATTTAGCCATTATTGAGGCCTACCTGTCCTGGCTACATTTTTAGCAATACCAGTAATTAACGGCCAAAACGAACAGCACTTTAAGATCAAAGTGGATAAATAAATAAATTAGCTTATTTGAGCAGACGAAGTCTGTTTACTTTAATTGGTATGGGTCGTAATCGCAAACGTAATTATCCCGCTGAGGACTCAGAAAAACCCGTTGAAGTCTACAGTTACTAGTACCGGAAGTTCTATCACCCAAATTACCGTGGAAACTTTATCACAGAATTTTAACAAAGTACTTGAAGCTGTCCAAGAAAATGACAGAAAACTTGACATGATGAACGATAAGTTTAAAACACTAGACGATCGTGTTTCCAAATTAGAGGCGACCCAGTCAGACCAGTGCTCTCAAGTTGCTATTCACTATAGTAAAATCGAAGTTCTAACAAATGAGAACACATCCTTGAAATCACAATTTTTCAGTTCTTGTTGATGAAGCTAAGGCCCAGGGTAATGCAGTTTTAGGAATGTCAGATAGGCTTATTAAACTGGAAATTGAACAGAGGGATAAAGACATAATTGTTTAGAATACAGGTTGCAAAAGTGAAAATGTTGCTGTTGCTTTCTTCCAGTATATTGTTAAAGTGGGTTTAGAATAGTCTACAGTACCACCATTCAAAATTATTCAGTGCAAAAAGGATGACAAATTTTTCAAAGTTGAACTGAGTGACAAGGAAATAAAAATTGGCCTATTATGCAGTGCAAAAAAAAACTAAAGAATGAGAATATTGGCCCATTCAAGGAATTGTTTCTTAGTGATGATGCTACCCCTGAGTTACGTCGGGCTAGAAAAAATTTATTTAATAAGCGAGCCCAGTTACGAGATGCAGGTTTTGATGCATGGGTTTCTAAATCTTTCCCACCTTGTGTTCAATTCAAACGCCCTGACGGATCGATCGCTAAGTATTTTCAGGATGATGTAATTACTGAACTTGTTAGACTGGTTATTAGCCATGACTATGGAGAGCGTAGTCAAAGAGGACGATTCGGAAAGCAGAAGTGAATGTTTTGCTTGTATGTAGTTGATTGAGAAAGAATTATATTTGTTTTTATAGTTTGTGAAGTAAAGTTAAGTAATTTTAATTGGCTGTTAGAGTTTAGATTGGATACCCTCGTTTGTGATTTTATTGTGCTCTTTGGTGATTAATAATGATTGTTTTCTTCGTTTGCCTTTATTTATAATTTATGCCTTATTTCTTTTTTTGTTTTTTTTTCATTTTTTATTTTGAGTATTTTTGTTTCATTGTTTGTTGTAAAAATTAAGAGATTATCTCTAATAGTGATTTGTAAATGCCCTATTCGTCACCACAGGCCAGTTGTATTTTTAATAGATAGTGGTTAGAGATCTTGTTCTACCTCTGAGGGCTCGTAGTATAATTGACTTAGAAGATCAGAAGGTAAATTTTTATAATTATTTTAATGAATGTATTAATAGAAATTTGGACCTTGTGGTTCCAGCTTCTGACTTCCCTGAGTATTCTAAATTTGTTTTTAGTCATGATTTTCAGGATGTTGAGTGTCCGCATGGTGAATCGGGAGATTTTGGGACTTTTCATTTGAATTGTCATGGCCTAAATACGACATTTGATTTTTTGGCGAATTTATCTAAACTTAATCTTTTCCATGTACTTGCTTTGACGGAGACCTGGTTGAGGGACCAAAATTCTGCTCTTTTAGATATACCTGGCTATGCTTTCTTTACTCGGAACTGGGAGGTACGTCAACACAGGGGTCTTGTGGCTCATGTTCGTGAAGATCTCCATGTGAGAGTCCGAGACGATCTAAGTGAATATAAGGAAATGGTGTGTGAAACACTAGTATTAAAAGATAAATTGAATAATGTTGATACATATTTAGTAATTGTATACAGGCCTCCTGGTTCTATTCAAGAATGTTTTGAGAATTTTCTTGAACAGCTGGCAAGAGTACAAATTAGTAATAACCCTTGTTACGTTCAAGGTGACTTCAATATTAACATGCTGGATATGGAGTCTTTAGTGACTTCTCAGTTAATAAATTTGTGTATGTCTTATGGTCTGTTCCCAACGATTAACATCCCAACTAGAGTTTCTAGGACGTCTGCAAAGCTTTTGGATAATATTTTTTCCAATGCACCTTTTAGATCACCAGGAGTTCTTGTAAATATGGAATCTGACCACTTTGGTGTTTTTGCAGAAATTGATGTATCTATTCCTAAGCGAGAAACTCCTGAACAGAGTAAAAGAGTTGTAGATTTTGATCGTAGTGCCCTGTTGAAACTAAAAAATAATATGGATCATATTGATTAGGTATCTCTGTTTGGAATTGAGAGTGATGTAAATATTAAATTTACACTCTTTTATGGTAAGCTTTTAGAAGTGGTTAAGGAAGTGGGTGCGGTGAAGAATTCGAAAGGTCAAAACATTTTGGGAGGAAGCCATGGATAATGCACAAAATTCTTTGAAAAATAAATGTAAGAGATAGACTGTTCAAGTCACAAGCTTTAAAACCTATGGATGAGAATAAAGAGCAATACTGTGCTTTTCGTAATGGTTTGAATAATCTCCTCCGTGAGGCTAAAAAAAAATATTTTAGTATGAAGTTTAAGGATGTTGAAGGTAATACGTTGGAAACCTGGCAAATAATCCGTAGTGTTAAAGGTCAGCGGTCTAATATTCTACCAACTTAAGCGACTGTTAATGAGGTTTTAATTGCAGATGGTACTGGGATATGTAATGAGTTTCTAAATCATTTTTCTTCAATAGACCTACAAATAGCCGAGATAATTTCCTCATCTCCAGAAGACCCACCCTTTGGATCTACTCTACCATCTCCTCCAAATATATCACTACATCTAAAGATGATTACACTTGATGGGTTAAGGGATATTATTTATAGTATGAAAAATAGTTCGTGCGGTAGTGACCTGGTGAGATTTAAAATTCTTAAATGTATTTTCCCTTCTATATCTGGTGTTTTGACATCGCTTCAGTCAAGGAAGGTTTCCATATTGTTTAAAAAAAGCAAGAGTGACACCGGTTTATAAAGGTGGTGATAGAAATGATTTGGGTATTTATCCCCCAATATCAGTCTTGCCAGGTATTTCTAGTCTTATTGAAAAATGTTTTAGTAATCGGTTGACCCATTTTTTACAGAAGTTTAATTTGTTGAATAATAATCAGTTCGGTTTCAGAAAAGATAGGAAGACAGAGGATGCATTGGTATTTTTGACTAGTATAATTAACATAGCTTTAGGTGAAGGATTTAAGGTTGGTTCAGTGTTTCTAGACCTACAGAAGGCTTTTGATACAGTTGACCATGGCCTACTCCTGGAAAAATACAAGGTCTATGGGATCCGAGGTAAAACACTTGACCTTATACGTATTTTCCTTAGTAACCGATACCAGTTTGTAGAAATCACTTTTATACAATCAGGACCCCTCCCAGTGGTTTGTGCTGTCCCGCAAGGGTCAGTTCTTAGTCCGATTCTTTTTTTATTGTTCATTAATGATATGCCTAGTTGTATCCCAAGTTGTTGTTTTAATGTTAATGATATGGCCAAAAAAACCCGGAATGAGACGGTATCATTATATGCTAATGACAATCGTTGCTAGTACCGCGAAGACAGACGCATTGCTTAGGACATCGATGAAACATACTATTGAAAGGTTAAATTCTTGGTTGAAGGTAAAGAGGATAAAGATTAATTTGGGTCAGACTAATTTTGTTATTTTTTTCCGTTCATCAGCTTTTTATTCATGGAATAAGGATATTGTAAAACAGTATGGAACTTTAAAGCGGGTGTGTTCTTATAAGTATCTGGGGGTTTATATTGATGAAGTTTTGTAATTCAAGCGCCATGTACATTATGTTTGTAAAACCGTGTCTCGTAACCTCGGTATAATTAGAAAACTTAAGCATTTTTTCCTCCTTTTGTTATGCACCTTCTTTAGTTTTCCATTATCCATCCATATATATTGTATTGTAATGGTGTTTGGCTTAGAACATTTTCTTCTGTTGTTTGGCCCGTAGGAGTTCTAAAAAACAACGGTATTCGGCTTTTAAAGGACCTACGAACCTAGGATTCGGTACGAAAAGCGTATGAGCGTGTAAAGATATTGCCAGCTTCCGTATTACGGGAGCTGTATACACTTCTATTCATTTTTAGGATTCAAAGGGGTATAAACCTCCCGTGTTTTGATTGCTTAGCAAACCTGAGATCTTCCGTCCATGATTATGATACTAGGTCATCTGTAGAAATTAATATTTCGCTGGTTGTTTCAGCCCGATCGATTTGTTCTTTGCTTCATAGGGGGATCAGAAGTTGGAACCACCTTGATAAAAATATAAGAAATATAGGTGATATTTCTTCATTTAAGATAGTAATTAAAGGGATACTTTTTAGTAAGTATAATTTTGGTGTTTTATTTTTTTTAATACATTGGTAAATATTTATGGCTCCTGGAGGTGATGATTATGATTATGAATATGATAGTAAATTTAATGAAAATGTTAAAATGTAAGGTTTGTGGTGCTGTTTGGGGACTGTGATATAGATAGGTTGTTTTTGTTGTTAGTTTTTTTTTTTATTGTTTTGTTATGTTAGTGTATTTTTGCCACCCCCTTGGACAAGTTTTTACTTCTTGGGGTAGCCACTAAACTGATGTTAAATTGATTGTTTGTTTAGAATAAATCTCATTCTCTCTTTAAAAAAAAGATAGCTCTGAATCAAAGCTGTTTTGGATAGTCATACGTGAGATTAGTACTTGCCACTCAAAGCTCAAGGAGAATTTGCTGAGCTTTTGAGTAACTCAAACTTACAACTACAATTTCTCAAAAAGCCCTTGATTGAATGCTGGATTGGAACTAGATCTAAATCACCCACAATTGCTCATATGACCTTAAATGTTCTTCTGCAATTTAACACCACACATTTAAGTGAAGTTGTTTTCTCAACTTAACACGTATTAAATCCCAATATCTTTCATCACTAACAAATTTCGAAGAGGTCTTACGTCCAGCAGTGTCAATCATTCCACCAAGGTGTATGTTGTAATGCAATAAAAAACAGGCAAATCAATCTCATTTAATTTTTTCTTTAATTTTAATTCAATACTTAAACTCAAAGACTGCTTTCGAGCATATTAGAATGAACTAAGACAGTCAGAATCCCCTTTTGTTTATATTTTTGCAAAAATGTAATTTTGATAAAAAAAAATAGAAAATGGAATTTTTTGCGGCTATAATAAATACAATTTACAACTTTTTCTTCAATTTTTAATTTTAGATTTTTATATGTTTCTAAACGAATCCTAAAACTATATGTTTTTATGTTTATATTTATTTTGTTACTTAATAAATAAGTCATCAAAAACTATTTATTTATCTTTCTTTTATATTTATATGGGTTCGCCAGGAAACTTGCAATCACAAATGGGGTTTTTAATGAAAAAAGTTTAAGAAGCTATGGTCTAGGGCTAAACAGAAAACAGATCGTCTGCGGTTGGGTTGGCAAGATGCTGTTAAGAAAAATTTAAAGGAAATGGAAAATTCTTGAAAAGGGTGTAAAGAGAGATGCTTTGAATATATTAGGATGAAGGAGGAGCATTCGTAGCTGTGTTGGCCGCAAGCGGCTTGGTACCACGGTCAGTTGTTTGGAGTAGTAGGAGAAGTAGTACTATATCAATAAATTCTTCTTTACACATTCTTTATATTTTTAAATACAAAAGGAGAGGAAAGGTTTAAGGACTACTACTACTAGTAACAACTCACCGCAGCACCAAACCACCTGAGGGCAACACAGCTACGCACGCTCCTCCTCCATTCCAATCTATTCAAAGTCTCCCTATTTACACCCTTCCAGGAGGTTCCCATTTCCTTCGAATCTTTCTTTATGACATCCTCTCATCCCGACCCCGGATGAACTGCTTTTGTGTTTACCCCTAGACGGTAGGCCAAAAAGGACAATCTTAGGTGATCTGTCATCCTTCATCCGCAAAACGTTCATATCCATCTTAACCTTTTTCTCATTATAGCCCTAGAAAGTGGGATTGAACCACACTTGTTGTAAAGCCTACTGCTCGAAATACGGTCAGTCAGCCGGGTACCCAGAACAATCCGTACGTAATTTTTGGAGCAGCCATGCTTCAGAGCCATATTTGACCGCTCTCATCACTGAAGCTTTGAATATTTTATTCCTGGTTTTCAGACTTATCTTCCTATTCTTTCAAACTTCCTTTCAACTGTGAAAAAGCACTCTGACCCTTGGCAATTCTACTTGTAACATCTTCACTGCTCCCGTCGTATTTACTAATAATGCTACTGAGGTAAGTTTAGCTGTCTACCTGATCAATCTTTTCGTTTCCCAATGTTGCATTTTCACCATCACTTATTCCTAGCCTTAGTGACTTAGTCTTTTAACATTAATTTTGAAACCTATTTTAGCACCCTAATTCGCAAAACCTCTAAAACGTCATTCATTTTGCTTCTTCTTTCATCTAAGATGCTTAAATCTTCAGCATCATCTAAGTCCAGGAAGTATTTCATCCCCATTTAATTCCGTGGTCTCCCGTTGCCTTTCCTGTGCTCCTGAAGACAGAGTCCATCAAATGATCCATATAAAGGGCGATAGAAAACTACCCTGCTCAACCCCTGATTTATTACGATACCTGCTCCTAACCTCATTTCCTACTTTAACCGCAGCAGTGTTATTCTCGTACATAGCACTACTCTTTTTAATGTATGTGTCTGGTATACCATACATGAATAAGACCATCGTTAAAGCTCTCCTATCAACAGAATTGAAAGCTGGATCATAATCAATAAAACTGAGAACTAAAGGTGTTCAATAACTCAGGTACTTCTCAATTTTTAACCTTTAATTCTTAAGAGTAATTTGGTCGACACGTCCTCTACTTTTTCTAAACTGCACTGTTTTTCTCTTAAAACTTTTTCTACAGCATCTCTCAGTCTAAAAAATATCATGTTGCTAAGTAATTTGCTACATGAAGAGACCAGAGTAATGCCTCGATAATTACCACACTCACTCTTATCTCCTATCTTATACAGTGATTTAAATAAGGTTTCCCTAAAATCGCTAGGTACTCCCCCTTTGTCAAAAATCATATTCAGAGTTTTCAGTAACTCGTTTCTAATCTCAGGGCCACCATAACTAAAAAACTCATTTACTACTTTATCAGCACCTGGAGCCTTATTCTTTTTAGTACTTCCGTTAAGTACTAAACATTATGGGAGGAAGCTCATTTGTCTCATGTTTTAATCCTTTTAGTACTTCCGTTAATTCTTCCTCGCAAGACAAATCTTTTTCCACACCCAAGGTATCACAAACTTTTCATTTTCTTCTATATCTTCTCCTGTAGCTCTATCTCGGTTTAGTATATTCTTAAAATGTTCTGCCCATCTCTCTTTAACACTTTTCTGATCACTAATTGCGGCTCCGTTCCTATCTTTAATAAGGACAAGTCCGGATTGACTACCCTCTCTCAATTTGTTAACATAACAGTACAATATTTTACTATTATGCCGTCTAGCTGCATTTTCCAGATCCTTGGCAATTTTCACTTGAATGTTTACCAGCTTTAAGTATTTGCGATCTTTTTCCAATTTAATTTTAAGCAGTAATATAGCCAGTGGATGGTTATTGGTAAAAAAAAAATTCCCATGTTTTCACTCTTCTAAAACGAAAAGGGAATTTAGGCGGTAAAAATGGCATCGAGTTAAACTAACATATTTATTTAGATGAAAAATACTCGTTTCAAGAACATGGCCAGATTTTTGGTCTGTGATTGTTACCAACTGACACGTAAATTTGGACATGACTTTAGTTTCCCGGTTTACATATTTGAAAAAGCCACACACTGAATATAAAAAAGCCACAAAAGCACAATCTACAGAATGGGAGGGCTGAACATAGAGATGTTAAACAAGTAGGCGAGAGTTCATTCAATTACGGTTTACAATGAAGGTTTTAAGATTATTAGGTAGGGGCTCTCTAAAAGTAGACAGGCTGAAAGTAAAGCAAAGCTGGTAAAGTTCTACCAAATCATATTATTGATTTAGAACAAAAGTGAATACACCATTCGATGCCTTTTTAGTAAAATTCTACGAAATCATATTATTGAGTTAGGAATAAAGTGAATACACCATTCAACACCTTTTTTTATGCTGATTACAAATATAATAGGCTAAGCATTTCTATTGGAAATGAATTTCAGTAAAGTTCTACAAAATCATATTATTGAGTTAGGAATAAAGCGAATTCACCATTCAATGCCTTTTTTAAGCTGATTATAGATAGAATAAGCATTTCTATCGTAAATGAATGTAAGCCCCCCCCCCGATATCGGCTATACCTAACCTAGCCCTGACTTGGCATATATATAAGGGGGGGGGGGCGGGAATTCATTTCCGATAGAAATGCTTATTAGATTTGTAATCAGCATAAAAAAAGGCATTCAATGGTGTTTTCACTTCTGTCCTAACTCAATAATATGATTTTGTAGAACTTTACCTAGTAAAGTTGTACAAAAGTAAAGTTCTTGTAAAGTTCTACAAAATCATATTTTTGAGTTAGGACAAAAGTGAATACACCATTCAATGCCTTTTTTTATGCTGATTACAAATGTAATAATCATTTCTATTGGAAATGAATTTCAGGCCCCCCCCACTATATATGTCAATTCAGGGTTAGGTTAGGTATAGCCTATATAGGTGGGGGAGGGGGGCTGAAATTCATTTCCAATAGAAATGCTTATTATATTCGTAATCAGCATAAAAAAAAGGCATCAAATGGTGTATTCACTTTATTCCTAACTCAATAATATGATTTTGTAGAACTTTACCGAAATTAATTTCCGATAGAAATGATTATTATATTTGTAATCAGCATAAAAAAAGGCATCAAATGGTGTATTCACTTTATTTCTAACTCAATAATATGATTTGGCAGAACTTTACTGGTTAGGTTAGGTATATGTAGGGGGGGGGGGCTGAAATTCATTTCCAATAGAAATGCTTATTATATTTGTAATCAGCATAAAAAAAGGCATCAAATGGTGTATTCACTTTATTCCTAACTCAATAATATTATTTGGTAGATATTTACCTATAAGTTTTGGTAATGAGTTGATGATGCCTAGTTAGAATTGGTTGCTTACAATTACCCTAATTTGCACTCTGTATTAAAATCAAGGTCCATAGTGGGTCTGTTCTGCATTTTCAATCTTGGAAAACTTGGGCATCTTGGCAAAGCCACAATGCTTGTTTCTAATATTTCTTTGGTAAAAGTCTAGATTAGCTACTTTTTGCTATCTTGGAAATAGGTAAGTAGGAAAATGAAACTTTCAGTAATGAATCTAGGGCCAAAAATATACTCTGGGAAGGTATTGCCAAGCTTCCATCTTGACCCCCTTCTGATTTCTAAGTCTTAAAAATTTGCCTACTTGACAGGTTGAAATTTAAATCTATTGAAATTTTGACAAAACAACATTTTATGGTACTATCCCATTATCTGGGCCTCTCTGCTTAATCACTTTGGACTAGGCAATTATAAAACCCATTTTTGACATCTTAACTGTTATAGAGCAGGCAATGATAGCAAGATTTTCATTGTGTATACAATATTAACTGTGGTTTTTTGGGGTTTAGGGGGGAAGGTACAAAGGTCAGGTTAGGTTACCTATTTAATATATGCAATGCTTTACCCCCCCCCCCCCCCCTCTAATGTGCAAATATATATCCCAAATTTATTTCTAAACTGTTATATATTCACCCTATTTTATTTCATTAGCATTAACCAAACTTAACTTTTTAGAGAGGCCCAGATAATGGGATAGTAGGCTACCCATTTTACTTTAACTTTCAGTTACCAGTTTCTTTTTCTCTGGTTTTAGTTCTGGAAATGCAATTCGTGTTATTTGAATAAAATTTTAAGCCATATCAATGGGTTTTTTTCTAAATTTAGGAAATGTATATCTTTGAAACCCCATAAATTAGTATTGAGCAAAGTTGTTAAGCTGAAAACAATTTTGTTATGCTTCATTTAACCAGAAGATCTATTTTTCAAGGTTTCACTTTTGTAACACAAAGGTTTTTAAAGGTCATCAATGGTCACTGCCCTCTAGAGAGAGAAGGAATAGAAGTAGGCACCTCAAAATTCTTTCCCAGGACTAGTGTGCAAGATTTAGCAGTAAGTTTCAAAACTTACTCTTACCAAATAAGTTAGTGGTAACTTTGTTAAGTTAGTGTAAGTTACCACATAAGTGGTAAGTTTCAAATACTCATGTTTAAAAAAAAAATATATATATATTCTCTCTTCTCTGACAGATTTGAAGAAAAAGTATTGTTTTTGCATCATTTTATTTGTTTATTTCCTATCTCGTTTGCACAGGGGAAAAAATTATAAAACATTGCACTTTATGCTTTAGATAATTCTTTATAAGAGATAAGCTAGAGCTGCTGCAGCTGCTCCTCCTCCTCCTCATCTGGTGCATCTTCAAACGCTTTGTCTGGCAGATCATCTTCCACCAAACCATCCCCACTATCACATGGCAGTGAACTATTGATAGAAAGAAGGCCATATCCAGAGGGAGGGGGGGTTGAACCCCCTCCCAAAATGTTTTTTTGACATGTAAAAATGTAACACAAATGGGTATAAACAAATTTTGAAGGTGTTGTTTGAGGTTTTTTGTGTAAACCCCCCCCCCCTGCCGAAAAAAAACTTTGAATAACCCCCCCCCTCCCAAAAAAAAAATCCTGGGTATGACCTTGAAAAGACTTGATGGCAGTGTGAACATCCCTTCCAGTCTTTCATGTGGCTTTTCCAGGCATTTTTGAAGCTGCATGGTGATGCTCTTTTTTTGCTATTGAGTGACTGATGGACCATTAGAACTTTGTTTGCTGTTTCATCCTTGATGGGGTTTCTATTGTGGATCTGTACAAGTCTATAACCTGACCAGTGTCTGTTGCAGGAGGCTATGGTAACAAAAATTTTTGAAATTTTTACAGCCACTCCTGTTAGCACCAACTTTACAAAAAAAACAAAAAAAAACAGCCCACCAAATTGCCAATTCAAAAGCTTGTGCAGTCTCAAAGTATAATGATTTGGAAAATGGGTCACTTTGGAGATATAGATACATAGTTTTGTGTTCAAGACCCCAACAAAGTCAGCTTCAGATTTTTTGCTAAATGAATCATCATCTTTCCAAAATTGGTAGGAGATTCAATTCAGCAAGCTCATTGATTTGACTTACTGCATCTGTAAACTCACCCTGTGTCAGTGACTTTACACCAAAAAGTGCATCAAGTAGAGTAGCTGCAGCCAGGGCAGAATCATATGCAAATATCCTCCTATGTTCTAGGTAGGCTACTTGTGGATTTTCCTTTCCTTAGTCTTTGAGCCTGGCAAAAATGGTACACTGGTCCACTCTCCTAGAAATGATGCTGTAGCAAACTGAAGTATGAGAGGACAGACAAAGTAAGAGCTTCCTCTCCTTCAAAGAAGTGGTAGCCAAGTAAAATTGGCTTCATGAATTTGAGACAGGCTGTTAATTGATCCAGTTTCACATCATCAAGAAGCACTTTTCTGATATCCTGAGTACCCTCATTTATATCACACCTTTTATCAATTGACATAGACTGTAAAGGTTCCCACAACTCTTTCATGAAGCACATGGATTGGTAGATAGATCCCCAGCGAGTTTTGATAGGAGTTCTGGGCTGATAGTTTTTGCCAAGAAATACAATCTCCTTTTTGTTAAGGACAACTTGAGCCATGTGATGAGACCTGACAAATGTGATGACCTTAAAGATGTTATTGACACACTGGTCTAAGATTTTCATAGTATCTCATACAAGCAGATTCAAAATGTGAGGGATGAACCCAATGGTTTGAAGGTGGGGGTATTTTTTGCTTCAATAATGAGGTAGCAAGTGTATTTACACTAGGATTATTAAGGCAAATGACATCAATCCCTATCATTGCATTCCTGTCTCCAGTCACAGCAGGGCACCAAACTTTAGCAACTCATTCCAGTTCATCAGCTACAAACTGTGCAGTGTGCAGCTTGTCACCCATTTCTGCTGATTCAAGGGAGAGAGCTTAGTCAGTGACAAGAAGATAGTTAAAAATGTGTTCCCATCTAATATTTGTCCATCCATTGGAACAGAGAGTTTTGGCTGTTTTGCAGTCCTGAATTTCAGTTCAATATCAAGCACGCTTTCAGCTAAGCATTCATCTAGGTACTTGATTTGCACTTTGTGAACCAAAATTTCCTTCATAGCTGGATTTGTAGCTCTTATGATAAAAGTCTTTTTGCCTCTGCAAAATATTCATTTTTGACCATTAAAATGTTATATTGGATGCATAAAATACATGAGCCAAAGCTTGTTGCAGGCTTCCTGTTGTTCTATGGTCACTTTTTGGATACACATAAATTTTGCTGCACCACTTTGGTTACATAAAGAAGAGGGAGGGAGCTTGAATGAACACGGGGAGTTGGAACAGAAGACCCAGAAGTACTGGGAAGCAATGATGTTCCAGCCAAAGTATTTTAAGTTCTAGAACTTGAATAAAGCCACCTTTGTCAGAACTATTGGCATCACTGTCAACTTCGTCAGATTCTGCACCATTGCCTCTATCACATGACTCTTCATGTGCTTCTGGAATGATGGGAAAGATTTATGTTTGGGCACTAGTTGTTGCTGTGTCAACATTGCAATGCTAGGTTAGAAGAGATTGGACAGGAATATTTTGTATTAACAGGCCTTACTATCCTTATTATAACCAGATAGATAATTCGCTGATTATTTATTCTATAGTTAAAGATAGACAGTAAAAAAATTCCAGTAAAAAGTCAAAAACCTACCAAATTAAATTGACCTCTGCTGTGAACATCTTATTTATTCAGACTGACTGACTCATTGCAAACCCCTTTTGTTTTTGTTTTTTGTTTTACTCAGGCTGGAAATGACAAAGAGGTAGTCCAACCAAGTGATATAAGCATAAACTCAAAGGGGTATGACTCATGCATTAAATCTGATGAATGAATTTTTTTTACAATGGATTTTAGGGAAGTGGCAGCTCTCTTAGGGGTTTGTATCAATTGATGACATCTTTGTTTATCAAAAATTTAAACTTACCAGTAAGTTTGACCTAAAACTTACCATTGCTGGGTAAGTTACCCAGTGGTAACTCACCATTTGGTAACTTATGTCTTGCACACTACCCAGGACACACTTTATCTGTAGACCCATCCCTGAAAGTTTGATTTTCCTAACCTAAAACCTTTTTTAGATAGCAAAAAGTAGCTAAACCAGAATTTTACCATTTGTTTTCTGTCTGTTTCCATATATCATGATTTAAGACATCATAATTTAGAAAAATGTCTACAGCAGCATAAAGGATACACAGACAAAGCCTTAATTGCTAACAGTTCTAACAACTCCTTTGATTCTGTTTTAGGTAGCTATATTTTTGATAACTCTAGCCACACAATACTTTTTTAAAAGCTATTGTCATTAGTAATTTCTTGGCCATAAAGCAGGTGATTTGGGAATCAATCTAAATTAGACTAAAATTAAATCATAAAGTTTCTTTAAATAGGGACTTAGGGCAATACTCATTAAATTCCAAATACATAAATTGAATTAAAAATGACTTAACAAAATAAATTACTAAGTCAATAGATAATAATAATGAACCTGCTACAAAAGGCATCTGAGGCATGCTGCCAAAAAAGCAAGATTAGCTTTGAAAGTATGTATTTAATTATTTTTATTTTGTTTGAATAAATTTTATCATCTCACCTCACTTTTTCAATATTTTTCTTTGATGAAGGACGTTTGGGCTGTTTGTGGGACTTTTTTTTGCTGTAAGGGATAGTTGACAAATTAAGTATTTTTTTCCTTTTACCTGCAAATTGATCTACAATACTATTCCAGCAATGGAACAATATCGAACGTGCTATAAAGGAACAAATTATTGTAAATTTAGAGGTAGGATTTCTTAATTAAGCTTGTATTCAATTATTTTTATTTTGTTTGAATGAATTTTATCATCTCACCTCACTTTATCTATCAAGATTTTTCTTTGATGAAGGATGTTTGGGCTGTTTGTGGGACTTTTTTTGCTGTAAGGGATAGTTGACAAATTCAGTATTTTTTTCCTTTTACCTGCAACTAGATCTACAATACTATTCCAGCAATGGAACAATATCGAACTTGCTATAAAGGAACAAATTATTGTAAATTTAGAGGTAGGATTTCTTAACTTTCCAATGGAGAAGCCACAAAAGCCATTTTTTTATCACAATGCCAAAAAAGGTATTTTTTAAAATCTAGCGAAGGGTAAAGTCCCCTGCCTCTCCGCCCTCTATTGAAGCTACTATATATCTCAAAGTCTGTCCATTATTTATGCGCTTATTTCTCATCAACAGTTGGTTTATAATGAAATAAAGTAGAAAATAAAAACATACGCCTTCAAATTTTTTTGTATGAACTCTAGGTAGGTGTACCTGTACCTCTTGGGTGGTACAGGTGGTACAGTGGTACAGGGTGGTATGATTTGAAATAGTAATGCCAGTAACTACCCTAGTAGGAATGAAAAGAGAAGTGAATGTTTTTCCTTTGTATCTTTTTGTTTTCTCTCTTATACACATACTTTTAATCTAAGAAATGATTTTCAATATGTGGAGATCTGAATAAGGTAAAGTTTAATAAGTTTAAAGATAGGCTACTAGTTAAATGATATGTAGTATTCTCTCCAAATAAAGGAATTCAGCCGGGAAAAAAAAAATACCATTGATTTTCAATCTCAATCCTCTTTCTGACAGTGATTGCTACCATTGCCATTTTGTTTAAGCATAACACTCTCTTAGCGCCTGGATATTGAACTAGGTTATGTATCTGATCTTTTGTATTTTTTTTTTTTTTCAAATTAGAACTATAAACCAAATATTGATGACAAATAGTTGCTAAAATATAATTAGCCTGCCAATTAATTACGCAATTATAAAGAGTGTTGAATGAGAAATAAATTAATGCTTTTCGCAGCAATTTCTGTGTCAGACATGACTTCCAATTTTTTTTTTTTTTTACATAGTTTCAGAAAAGGAAGGTGTAGTGACATGGCATCAAATAATCTTGATTTTTGATGTTATGAATAAAAACAATACAAGACGCTATTAAAATTTTGAACTTTAAGGTTTTTATTTGCACTGCTTAATTTGGATAACTGACCTGGTATATAAATCTTTACGTTTCTTTAAACAAAAGGAAAGGTTGACATTGATGTCTTCTGCTATTGCAAATTTGATGCTGAGTATATTATATAAGAACTTGTACTTTGTGAATTTTAAGAGAATGCAAGGTGATCTGGCATCTGGGCCATCTGACAAACACTTTTAATTCAAACTTTTAGTAAATAATTTCTTATAAATAAAACCACAAAGAAGAACAGAATAAAACATGTTAAGATAGAAAATGCCTAGCTCTTTAGACAGCTGAACATGTATGCAATGGATATCCACACGGCTGTAATTATGGTATTTTGTCTACCTCATACAATCCAAAACCTTCCTTAGTTTGATCAATTTATCTACCCAAATCAAACTAGATTGGAGTTTAATCAGCTGTTTTGCAACTTTTTCAGCCAACCAAATTGAAACAAATTGGAGCTACCTGCTGAAGTGAATTTAGAATACACAATAAATATGATCTTTAAACATTGATGCTTTTCTGTTTGATCACCAAATCTAAGTTTTCAGTAACTTTTTTTTTTGGATTTTATTTAAATGTAAATCTTTGGCTGTTTAAGAAAGTTTCCCTTTAAGATTCACATTTAATAGATACATGGATCAAACAGTTTGTAAGATTGCATGAAATTTGTATTTTTCCCAAAATTGAGGGTGGTAAGTGTGTCTTTATGGGCTTCCATGAGACAATTGTATTTGACCAATTGTTGTTGACTGCTGGGAGAGGGCTCCTTTGAATAGAAATTTAACTACATTCTACTTTTAGTGGCATATCTAGCACCACACCCATTTCAGAAATGCCTTTTGTGTTGTTGTATAATGTGGTAATATTTTAAGTGTATTGTTTATAATTAAATAGACGACTGTATATGGGGACGGCTACTGCATTCTCAAATCCCACTTTTTGCACTAAACTTTGGATTTACCTTATAACATAGGTCGCAATAAAGCTTTTAAAGAAAGATTGAGTCAGGTTAATATTTACAATACTCTAGAAAAATTAGTTTTGATGACATTACATTGGTTACAACAAAAGAATTTTCCTTGTATGATTACTCTAAATGATAAAATTCATTTTGTCTAAAATTAACCATCAACAGTCATGAGCATGAGAAAATTTTCCGAACTCTTAAAAAAGGGAATATCACCCATTAAAGAGTAATTATTTCCATCAATACTACACTTTCTAATTCACCATTTCAAAAAACTTCATTTTAGATATGTTGATGGGCTGTTGTATTGAACCAATGGTCGTAGGGAGTCTAGAGAAGGACAATTCAAACGGAAATTGAGAGTTCAAGGATCTTCTTTGCTAGCAAAAAATATTTTTCCTTGACATTTTCTGCGATTTTGTAGCATTAGGCTACGATTTAACCCCAAAGGAGGCCAAGCTTCAATCGATTGAAAAATATGATATAACCAATAAGTTTTGAATTATTGAGAAAACAAATTCGGCTTTCCAGTTTCAGAGGTAGCAATGCTGCACAATTGGAGTACGGTATTCATTCCTGAAGAGTCGCCTGGCCTATATATAATAAACAGTTGATATATACTTTCATTTTTAACCTTCATTTAACCATGTTCAATCACTTTAAGTTTCATAAAATTATGTATAGCGATGTGTAATGGTGCACCAGTCATCTTTAAGGCCCTATTTTGGATCTTCTGGAGTTTGTCAGAAGGGCCTTAGGATTCCCTGCAAAAAGCAGCGTCCATATTTTGTAATAGGCCTAATGTACGACTTTTACAGAGGGATAAGAGACCTATATTTTGAAGTCTTAATTCTTTAAAGATGAAGTTTGTCTAGTCTATCTGTAGAATTGGATTCTATTTCTTATGCTTAGCTAAAGTTCGACTTGTATGATCTAATTGTGGCTCTAAACAACTAATCAATAACAACTCCATTTTTTCCCTAGTAAATTGCCTCTGGTTCGCAACTTGAAATCCAGAGCCCTTGACGTAACGCTATTATGTAAATTGTCTGTTATTTAAAGTGCTAACTCTTTTTTTCATTCTAGAGAGAGTCATTCTAGTTGGACGGTATTAACTGTAAAAGTTGAAATGATGACTTTCAGACAAGATAATGGCATTGACATCTTCCCTATTAAATTCAGATTAAGAAAATGTCAAAGAATGGAAAAATTGATGAAGCGTTTCTGTGATCACGTTGTAAGTAATTAATAAACAAAAAATCGGGAAGAAAGGAAGAAAACGAGGACAATTAACAGCCAGTGAAAAAATTGAAAAATTATGCAAATATTTCGGTCAAGACCTCCGCTTGACCGTCCTCAGTGCAGAATAAAACTGATAAAAATATAAAAATCAAACCTTAAATGAAAATACCAAACTAAAATTGGACGACCCTGTCCTAGTAGCGGTGAAAGGGTAACTGAATAAAAAACACAAGTCTAAATGGCATTTCAGATGTTCATTTTGCGTAAAGCACTTTTAAAGGCTGATCACTCTCCAGTTTGACTATTATCGGAGACTCTATTCGATTGCACAAAATAATTTTATGGATGTATGTAAAAACGATCAGAATTAATAATTTTGTCATAAATGGGACTTATGGAAAAATTTCTCCAGTGTCTCTATTGAGAGCTACCTTTTGGTGAATGTGCTTTTTTATTTCAACTGCCTCCCTGAAAACTTGCGTGAGACCTTTAACGGGGGCAACGATAGAGGCCTCGTCAAACAAAATGAAATGGTGTGGATTCTCGTACACATGTTACGCCAAGGCGGAATCAAAAACCTCAGGCCTTTGGTGTAACCTCATTGCCTTGTCGATTGAGGACTTGTGCTCAGATCACCTCTCCCCCAATTGCTGTTGGGTTCTACCAACATAAAAACAGCCACAAGAACAAGGAATTCTATAAACACCACTACCCAGAATGGGGCTGGTTTTATCTTTGCCGTTGTTAAAAAAGTTCTGTGTAATATTTGAATTTTTAAAGGCGACGCTAAGTTTTTCTAAGTCCCATTTATGACAAAATTATTAATTCTGATCGTTTTTACATACATCCACAAAGTTATATTGTGCAATCGAATAGAGTCTCCGATAACAGTCAAACTGGAAAGCGATCAGCCTTTAAGAGTGTTTTACGCAAAATGAAATTCTGAATTGCCATTTAGACTTGTGTTTTTTATTCAGTTACCCTTTCACCGTTACTAGGAAAGGGTCGTCCAATTTTAGTTGGGTGGTTTTATTTTAAGGTTTGATTTTTATATTTTTATCAGTTTTATTCTGCACTGAGGACGGTCAAGCGGAGGTCTTGACCGAAATATTTGCATAATTTTTCAATTTTTTCACTGGCTGTTAATTGTCCTCGTTTTCTTCCTTTCTTCCCGATTTTTTGTTTATCATGATTAGCCAGTGTGGTCTCAGAAATTATTTGCGACTAGCTTACGGGGAGCTTTTGACCAAGTCTGTTCTTAATTATTTTGATTTGTCTAAAAAACACGCCAACCTTATTAATCAAGAAGAATTTTTACAGCGTTGTAGAGTAAACAGAATTCTTCCGAATTCTCTTAGTTTCCGCATAAACCTAGGTACACAATCCGAAAGGCAATTTAGGGATATGGTTGGTTTTCAGCCTTTGGTTCACACTTTAAAAGACCAAAAAAACGACGTTTTTTCCTAAGAAATACAATTTCAAAAACTCGACATTTTCTACAGCAAAACCTTTCATCGATGGATTTTCAGCAGATATCTAGAATAGCTCAGAATACTTTCCACCACGACTTTTGCAGGGCTAAGGCTCGTTTATCAGAAAAGTTTAAAAGTTAGAATACGAAAAATTTCAGAATTCCAGATGTTTTCTTCCTAGATTTTGTCCTGGTCCGGCCATTGAGAACCTATCTTCTGAAGTTCTTACTCCGGAAGAAACCTATTTTTTGCCTAAGGGACCTAAATTTTGCCTACCTCAAACACAAGTGAATTTCGCAGAGATAGTCTCCAATGTGGAGGCGGGTATGTTTGGTTCACGTGGTACTGTGGAAAATCCAGATTTACTTTGAGGAGAGGTGGTTAAGAATATTCTTGATTTCATTCCATATTCCCCAAGGTCAAAAAATCAGGAAACACAAACTCTCAAAAATTTAAAAAAAAGACCCACACATCATTATCATTAGGGCTGATAAAGGAAATAAAATTGTTATCCTTGATAAAACTTCATATAATACAAAAGTTACAGATATTTTATCCGACACCCATACTTACAAGCCCATAGATTCAGACCCCACCGATAAGTTCACACGTTTAGTACGAAAGGAGCTAGGAATTTTGCAAACTGAAAGACTTATTACTCCACAAATGTATAAACTATTTTACCCTAAAGGTTGTTCAGCTCCTAAATTTTACGGGCTCCCAAAAATCCACAAAGATGGAGTCCCTCTACGCCCAATTGTGGCTTCTTATAGCTCTCCGACTGCCGGATTGGGGAAATGGTTGTCAACACTTTTTCGCCCCCTTATGCAAACACAAACTTCATACATAAGAAACTCAGTTCACCTTGTTGAAAAACTAAAAGACATTGCAATAAAAAAAGATACAATTTTGGCCAGTTTCTATGCCATTTCTATGTATACATCTTGCGACATTAAAAAATGTGAACTAGCTCTTCAAATGAAATTAGAAGATAATATTGATCAAATAGACTACAAAACACTGGATATATAGACTATTATGCGTCTCGTCCGTCTTTGCAATAGTTCCTCCTCATATTTCCGATGTAATAATAAATTTTTCACCCAAATTAGGGGTTTACCCAAGGGTACAAGTCTTTCACCATTTTTGGCAACTTTTTATATGGAATTCATAGAAATCTCTGCTCTGGAAAATTTTCCGATGAAACACCGTTTCTGGGGTAGATTTGTGGATGATGTTATTTCTCTGTGGGAGCATGGAGGAGAGTCACTTAACTCCTTCTTAACTCATCTAAACACTTTGGACTCTAACCTTCAGTTCACTTTAGAACTAGAGCATAACCACAAACTTCCTTTCCTAGATGTTTTAATTTTCAATAAGTCTCCTGACCTTGAATTTTCTATTTATAGAAAGCCTACGCATAACGATAGGTATTTGCATTTTTCCTCCAACCACTCTCCCTGCATAAAAAGAGGAGTTGTTATTTCTTTTGTTTACAGAGTAATAAGAATATTCTCATAGCCTCACATATACTAAGAATTGAACTATATTAATGAAATTTTATTTTTCAATTTCTAACCAATAAAATTAATTGATAAAAATATATAAAAAATACGAAAAAAGGCAGAGGGGAGTGCATCAGGTCCACAAGCCCCAACAGATACCGTCCCATTGGTGGATGATAAGAAACTCTTCACTGTTCTACCCTACATTCCAAAATTGAGTGACAAATTGAAAAGAATCCTTAAAAAACATAAACTTAGCGTCGCCTTTAAAAATTCAAATATTACACAGAACTTTTTTAACAACGGCAAAGATAAAACCAGCCCCATTCTGGGTAGTGGTGTTTATAGAATTCCTTGTTCTTGTGGCTGTTTTTATGTTGGTAGAACCCAACATCAATTGGGGGAGAGGTTATCTGAGCATAAGTCCTCAATCGACAAGGCAATGAGGTTACGCCAAAGGCCTGAGGTTTTTGATTCCGCCTTGGCGGAACATGTGTACGAGAATCCACACCATTTCATTTTGTTTGACGAGGCCTCTATCGTTGCCCCCGTTAAAGGTCTCACGCAAGTTTTCAGGGAGGCAGTTGAAATAAAAAAGCACATTCACCAAAAGGTAGCTCTCAATAGAGACACTGGAGAAATTTTTCTAAGTCCCATTTATGACAAAATTATTAATTCTGATCGTTTTTACATACATCCACAAAGTTATATTGTGCAATCGAATAGAGTCTCTGATAGCAATCAAACTGGAAAGCGATCAGCCTTTAAAAGTGCTTTACGCAAAATGAAATTCTGAAATACCATTTAGACTTGTTTTTTTATTCAGTTACCCTTTCACTGTTACTAGGAAAGGGTCGTCCAATTTTAGTTTGGTGTTTTTATTTTAAGGTTTGATTTTTACGTTTTTATCAGTTTTATTCTGCACTGAGGACGGTCAAGCGGAGGTCTTGACCGAAATATTTGCATAATTTTTCAATTTTTTCACTGGCTGTTAATTGTCCTCGTTTTCTTCCTTTCTTCCCGATTTTTTGTTTATCATGATTAGCCAGTGTGGTCTCAGAAATTATTTATAAGTAATTAATATAGAAAGAAAGAAGAGTTGAAACTCGGATTACAAAATTAGCTGTCGCGAAAATATAAGCTATTGATATTATTTTGAATTGAAGAAAATATTACGTAAGTATGTTAACATAAAATTTACAAAAGCAAAAACAGCACAATAGCATCTCTTGAAATGCCAACCACTCAGAATATAAGAGGCAGGTCAACTCAGGTAGCAAAAAACAACAATGCAAATATGGCCGCCAAAAAGTCCCTAAAATTAAGACAAGGAGCCTTTGGTCCTTACAATTGAATTTAGAGCCATGTAGTTCCGTTTATTTTACTTTCATTAAGAGATTTCCTAAAGGCTGCTGAAAGGTGTCAGACGATTTTGCTCTCTGTTTCCTTCAAATTCAGATGTTTTGTGTGTGTGTGTACTAATAATAGAGATGATTCAGTTGGCAACAACATTTCTGCCGGAAAAAGCAGACAGGCTAGCAATGGTCTCAGTAGTAACAAGTCTAAAAATTCATTGCAGCCAGGACAGCTCTCTAGCGTTGTCTATAATAAATAGTCATCAAGTATTATTTGTACATTTTGTTTTTCCAGAGCAACTTCACATCAGCAACATCTCAGGAACGGCTTTGGGTATTTCTTTGAAACTTTCAGGTCATGTTGAGGGGATATTAAAAAGCTATCAGAGGTCAGCCAGCTCCTCCACTCTTAAAAGATACTCATCACCCTGTTAATACTTATCAAAGTTATGAGATAGCCTTTTTGTTCAAATTATTCAAAATTTCCTACAACTATTCCTCTAGGGATTATATGACTCCCCCCACACACAGCTCCCATGAAGGGTATCTTAATTTGGGTACATGTTTGTTATTGATTTTGGTCTTTCGTTGAAGAATCTAGGCTATTCCTCTGTACAAACCCCAAAATTCTTTCATTGTTACTGTAGCTAAGAATTTGTGTGTGCTAATTGATAAATTACTTTCAAATTTTACTCATACTATTAAATCTACCTGTTTGGGTCCAAAGTGGACTGATCAACACAGCCGATATTGCGACCCAAGAATGGCTAGAAGAGAACTTGGTTTCAGCTATATTCATGAGTTAAACTCTGATTCAGCCAGAAGCCATAATTTACTGTTACTGTTCGTCTGTGTGGATGTCTACATTTCCTTCTGTACTTGGTCCTGTTCATGTTCTTCATGAGAAAGCGGTAAAAGTTCTCCAGTCGGCTACAGACACTCCTGTTGACCTCCTTAAGATTAAAGATATTTATGTTATATATCTATCTTCGTTGGCATATCAAAGTTTCCACGAAGACCTCCCATGTTGTTTTTCTGGACTACTAAAATTATTAGGGGAATTCAATCTTTATACAGTTCGAAACTTGGAGGATGTGATGATTCCGGCTACTCCCTCGGTTGGTTCAGACTTTGTTCTGGTAGTGACTGAGGAAGGTACTAGTAATTTGGTTTCTGCTCAGATTTGTCAGTAACAAAAACTTGGCTGCTTGCAGAGGGATGTTATCATTTTCTTATGAAACGTATATATTAAAAATTTTTAAGTTGTTTTATGGCTTTTTTTGGAGGGGGGAGGGGGTGTTTTGTTTTGTTGGCATTGTATCCTCAATGATGTAGATAATTTCGTTTTGTTATTTATTGTCGGGTGATAGGAGGGTCGCTGTTTCGTATGGACTGTCGGTGAGTATACTTCTTTTCCTTATAGATTTATAAATTAAACATTGTTTAGTATTGTTTATGCCAAGTTTTTAATATTAGTCTTTTATTCTATGTTGTTTCCCAAATAACGGGCCGCTGAGCCCTTTGGGATATTGTTTTTGTTATTGTTATTTATGGAAATAAATGGAACTTGAACTTGATAATATTTTCTATTAATATTGTTAAGCTAAAGGAAACCGCCTAGACATTAAGACATCAGATTTAAAAAAAAAAAAATTACATTTCTGATAAAAAGCTAAAAATCCATTGTTCTGAAAGCAAACATGTTATGCCTTGAAGGAACAAGCGTTTCAGTTCAAGAAGGAGTTTTAAGGAATTTTCTCTGTTCGAGTTATGTCTTATCAAGAGTATAATCAAACGTTTTGAATAAGATAAGATATGTCTTATTATAATTAACTTAAGTCAGAGAAGGGAACACCATTCCCTGTTATATATTGGGGAACAAGTTGGTAAATTTTATTTGGGCTTAGCTCTGCTGTCCAGGTGGATAAGACATAGCTGAAAATCAGGGTGAATTGACTAACTTTGTCTCTCTATCAGTATGTATTGTTTCTGAATTAGAAAATTTCTTTTGAAAATTAAGCAATAATACTTCAACTCAAATTATTGACTCTACTCAGAAGTTTAAGGAATTGTTGTCAATATTGTTACAAAACTAATTTCAACATTCATAATAAAGTATGCTCAAATAAACACCTATATACATCGTCTCTTCCAACACACTCTCAATGGTATTTTTTTTTTTTTTGCTTTAGACGAGCAGTTACAAGATCATACAATATTAAATATGTTCAAAAATATTAATGAAATGTGTTAAATTTGCACGATTGGAATTTAGAAAAATTTGGGTTAAAATCAATAAAAAGGAAGGACTTTTTAATATTTTTTGGGAGGAATAGAAAGGAATGATTAGTTTTGAAAGGAAAATTACTCCCTTTTTCACAGGGGAGGGTTGCTGGTCTCGCATATTGCTCCTTTTAGGATTTAATTAAAAATTGGGTACTGTTCTATTATCCGGGCTCTTTTATATAGTGCTAGTTTTGTTAATGCTAATGAAATAAAATAAAATAGGATAAATATATAATATTTTAGAAACAAATTTGGGATATATATTTGCACATTAGGGGGAGGGGGGAGTAAAGCATACCATATATGAAATACGTAACATAACCTAGGTACCTTTCTCCCTCCTAAACCCCAAAAAACAACAATTTAAATACAGTTCTTGTCTTTGTTTATATCCCAGAAGGCATTGTAAACCTGTTTTCATCAGGCATCTCGATCTATTTCGTGACTGATATGCATTGCCGTATTCAAAAAAGAACCCGGTTAATAGAACAGTACCAAAATTTGAGATGAAAAATAAAAGATTTGGACGGTAAAATCTGACAAACTTTGCATCCATTGTTTCTGAATTAGAAAATTTCTTTAGAAATTATTGAAATAATGCTTTAACTGATATTTATACTTTAATTGATGATTCAACTGACTAAAACTAGCTTCGACATTCTTAGTAAATTATGCTCAAATGTATACGTCTATAGAGCAAGTCTCTTCCAACATGCTCTATAAACTTATTTGACTATCGAAATTTGGGATAAAGCAGCTTACCTAAAGGCATAGAGTTGAGAGTACAATATTTTAAGCTTGGTAGTGTAGTTCGGTCAACATGTGTCTTATTTCTAGATTTTCTTTAACAAAATTCAAGAGAATTCTGACTTTTTAGGACTTTTGAAGCGCCGGAAGCAGTAACTAATTCATTGAAAGCCACGGGAAAGCAGATTTATTTTGTGATTACCAACATCAAACGTCCGACTGGAACAGGATTCAACAATCTGACGTACATTATCATAGATTACACATTTATGTCTCACTGATTTTGCAGGGATGCTAGATTAATATGCAAAAAAAACTGTAATTATTTATAAGTTCCCGTCTGTCGAATCTTCTGATTTCTCAATTTACTTGAATGATACAATAGCGAAAAATCTGATTTGTAAGAGGAGTATTAACACCCCAATTCTTTATATATCCACATTTTGTCCAATAATCGATATTATTGTGCTAAAAGTAGAATTCTTAATCTAGTGTCTGAAAGGTTTCCAATTATACCCTTTATTAGTACCTGGAGTCAAATGACCTTTTAGGCGACCACCAATATTTAATCCATCGGAAATGTTCAACACTCGACTGCCCAGTGGCGGTCGCCCTAAAGGTCGTTTCACTCCAGGTACTAGTAAAGGTTACGGTTGAAACACTTTTATATACTTTTTCAAAGCAAGAGGAGAAGGTAATGGGCCTATGTGAGCCTACGATCATTGGATCACCATCTGGTTTAGGGATAGAAACGATATGGGTGGATTTCCACGTGTGCGGAAAGTTTTTAGAGCGAAAACAAAAAAGTTATGACTAAAGTTCAGCCTTTTTGGCAGTGCAGGACTTCAATGTCTTACACGGCTAACATCAGATGTGCTGTCAGGACCTATTTATTTGGTCATATCAAGATGCGCCTGAACTTGGAGGACTTTAGGAGTGGAATAGTTCACGCGGTCAAGCACAGTATCGGTTTGATTAGGGAGATCAAGAATTTCTAGTTTTATTAGAAATTCTAGTTCAACTAGAATCTAGTTTTATGAAGATGAGATGCATTTAATGCCCATTAATACTTTTTTTTTTCTGTGCATTCCTTTCTTAGATATGAGTTGTTCATCAGATATCGACAGATTTCTTCAAAAACCGCCTTTAAATGTCAATAAGTGTTATTGAGCCATAGATTTTTTTTTATGTTTGAATGAAATCGAAGTAAAAAAGAAAAGTATTGACAAGTAAACTGTCCTATTGAAGTGACGAAATTAACTTGATAATCAGAAAGGTATTAATTTCCAGAAATTTTACTGCAAACTTGATTGTTTTCATGTTTTGACAAATAAAAACACATTTTTCAAATACATACTACTTTTAATAAAAGGGCACGAGGGAAAAGGACAAATGGTTAAAGTTGGTTTTTTTGGTTTAAGTAGCGCTAGTTTAACCAAAGAAAATTACTAAAAATCATTCACCAAAACTAAGGGTACTGAAGAAACCACCTGGTTACAATTTTTACAATCCATTAAATTAGTCTCTTTTACAATTTCATTTTTTTTTTCATGCAAAATACTCAAATTTTCGAAAAAATTAAAAGATATGACACAAATTAAGGTGTTGCCATAACCTCCTAATTCCCTTAAATAATGTGTGTGATTCTAGGCTTTTGATGGATTTGAGCTGCTGCGAACTCACACTTATTTCGGTACTTTTTGTTTCTTTAGGGTTAACACTGTACGTCCATATCCCAAACTTTTCCGAAATTTCCCAAAAGAAATTTGTTTACTCGAAATCTTTCCAAAAGTTAACGTTTGTAAATGCATGAACGTTAACACAAAACAGAAATTATTAATTTTTGTTAAATTTAGTTTTGGGGAAGATTACAGCAAACTCTTGGAAGGACTGATTTGACATTCAGAACCTATCTTGTGCTCGTTTGAAGTCTTAAGTTTGCTCTTTTCTTTTCATAAATTACTTTTTATTTGATATTATAAAAAGTGGATAAGATATGCTTTCATTCCGTAGAATCTTGTATAAAGTTCTCTTTTTATCTTTATCTATGCATAATAGCTAAAATAGGAGCCGCCCTCTCCTCAGCTTCGGTGCAGTTAACTTTTTTACAACTTTGGCTTGCACTCGGACAAATATAAAAATGGATTCACTGTAGCACTCTAATGAATACACCCAACATTAAATGCACCACCTCCACCAAACTCCTGGATCCACCACTGACGTGCCCTCTGGGGAAATATTCTTTTAAATTTCAGTTCAAATATCTACCATTCAATTTCTTTATCAAAACACAATATAAAGAAAAATGTACATTAAATTATGTAGCAACAGAGTTGGTTTAATTAGTTTCTCTTTGGAAGCTGTTTTCCTTTAATACGGTTCACTCTCTAAAGTCTTAGATAAAACTCGGCATCAAAACAACCGTTAATTAAGTGCTTTGGCTACGTAGTTAAGCCCACCTTTTTTTCTTCTTTTTAAACAGTTCGTGGTAACGAACTGTAAGTAAGGAGCGACCCGGCTCAATGGTAACCGAAACTCTAGAAAACGGTATTTTGATACAAATAGATACTTCAAAAGAATCAGATTTTAATGTTGATTTCAAATATATAAGTTTCATCAAGTTTAGTCCTACCCATCAAAAGTTAGGTGCCTGAGAAAATTTGGCTGATTTTCGAAAAAGGGGGAAAGACCCCCTAAAAGTTATAGAACTTTAATGAAAACCACATCATAATATTTCGCGTATCAGAGAACCCTACTGTAGAGGTTTCAAGGTGCCATCTACAAAAATGTGGAATTTTGTATTTTTTGCCAGAAGAAAGATCACGGATGCGTGTTTATTTGTTTGTTTTTTTTTTTTCCCCAGGGGTGATCGTATCGACCCAGTAGTCCTAGAATATCGTGGGAGGGCTCATTGGAATGGAAATTGAAAGCTCTAGTGCCCTTTTTAAGTGACCAAAATAAATGGAGGGCAACTAGGCCCCCTCCCACGCTCATTTTTTTCCCAAAGTCACCTGATCAAAATTTTGAGATAGCCATTTTGTTCAGCATTTTCGAAAATATTATAAGTATGTCTTTTAGGATGACATAATCCCCCGAAGTGCCCAGGGGGAGGGCTGAAAGTTATGAACTTTACCCAATGTTAACATATAGTATTGGTTATTTGGAAGTATACAGACATTTTCAGGGGAGATTTTTCCTGGTAGTGGGGGGGGGGGTCGGGGGTTATGTGGGAGGATATTTCCATGAAGGAAGTTTTCATGGGGGAAGGGACATTTCTATGAAGGGGACGCCGGACTTCCCAGCAATATTTAAAAAAAGATCAGAAATTTAATATAAAAAAACAAGTATTTCAACTGCAACAGCAGCAACATCGAAACTTTAAACGAACAGAAAATATTACATATATGATTGGGTTCACCCCGTAGTCAATACCTCGCTCTTTAAGCCAAAGATTTTTTAGTACTTTCATAAGAGCTATTTATTCTAATTAACGGCCTTTGTGATTAAGCGGTCATTTTTAAAGAATTGGAATAAAATTCTAACTTTTGCTTAAAGAGCAAGGTATTGACTAGGGGGCGAACCCCCTAATAAACGTATTAAAAATATATGAATATAGAAGTTGGTTACGCAAGTTACGTATATTTATTACTAATAAAAACGTTCGTAAATAAAATTAAACAAGTTTCGAGAAAGCCATTTAACTAAATAAAAGTAAATTAATATGAAAATTTTGTTTTAATTATTCATGTACGGTGATCCAAGATCAAAACCTGCATTTATTAAAAAAATTTAAAAAATTTAATAAAAAAAACAAGTTTTTTTAAACTGAAAGTAAGGAGCGACATTAAAACTTAAAACGACCAGATATTATTCCCTATATCAAAGGGACTGTTCCTTTCTCAACGCCTCGCTCTTTGCGCTAAAGTGAGACTCTGTCTCATAACTTTATTTTTTAAAACAATAAAAATCTTTAGCGTAAAGAGCGAGGCGCTGAGGAGGGGACAGTCCCTTTCATATACGGAATAATTTCTGTTCGTTTTAAGTTTTAATGTCGCTCCTTACTTTCAGTTTAAAATTTGTTCTTTTTATATAATTTTTTGTAGGATTGATCCGATTAGACCCCGAAGCCGCGCCGAAAATTCGGCGGCGAGCCGCCGAGCTTGCATCAGCACGCTGACGCCGCCGCTGATTCTAGCGGTGGCGGCGTCACTCCGCAGCCGCCGTTTTTTTCTCTCTTTTTTGGTTATCGATATCGACCACTGGTCTTCCACTATCCGACCGTATAAAATATTTCTTAAAGGTTAATACGGTCATCGTAAGCTTGCCGTATAGATCGGGTCAGCGGACAGCAAAGGAGGACTTTTTCTTGAAACAAAAATTCCAGCTTCCCATTTAAAATTTTCGTAATTGTGATTTTAGATTTTTCGGCGGAAAATAATTAATTAAAGTGGAATCAGGCAATTTAGGAGGTGATTATTTGCAGCACAATCGATCTGTCTAAGTAAAAAACAATGTTGGCACAATGCATTATTTTTGTTTGTTTGTTTTTTTTCCATACCAGGGCAATTCGTATCGAAGGAGATGTCGTAGAAACTTCAAAAAGGGCTCATTCGATTGGAAATTGGAATAAGTAGTGCCCTTTTTAATAGTCGAAAGTGATTGGAAGGCAGCTAACACCCCTTCCACGCCCACCGTTTCCCCAAACACATCCAATCAAAATTTTAAGATGGCCATTTTGTTCAGAGTAACTGATTTCCAGAGAGAAAATATATTTTTTGAGGAGGTTACTCCCCCACAACCCTTAGGGCAAGGATTTTGTAGTTATACCCTGGAGGTATATAAGAACGATGTTGGCACAATGTATTATTTATTATTTTTCCTTTTAGACCAGGGCACTTCATATCGAAGAAGTTGTCGTAGAAACTTCGAAAAGGGCAAATTCAATTAGAGATTGGTGTGGCGTGAGCCCTTTTTAATAGTGGAAAGAGAGTGTAAAGCAACTAACACCCCTTTTACAGCTGTCATGGTTCGAAATACATCCCATTAAACTGTTGAAACGGCAATTGTGTTTAAAGCAACTGACCGTTCTAGACAGCAGATCGTAGAGAATGACAGACACCCTCTCGGCCCTGAAGGGCCAGTTTGTAATTTATGCCCCGGGGGCATATACGGTGTTTATAGAAAGCGTTGCCGTAGAAACTCAAAAAGGGATCATTAGTTTGGAAATCGAAAAGCCTAGTGCCCTTTTTAATACTCGAAAGTGATTGGAAGGCTTTACATTTTTATAGTAGAGATTGATGTGGGTATAATGTATCATTTTTTTGTTGTTGTTGTTGATTAGACCAGGGCACTTTGTATCGAAGGAGTTGTCGTAGGAACTTCGAAAAGGGCTCATTCGATTGAAAATATAAAGGGCTGATGTCCTTTTTAATTGTCGACAGTGATTGGAGGAAAACTAATCCCCCTCCCACGCCCACCCTCCCATTTGCCTTTATGTTTAAAAAGTTAATGTTGCCTTAAGATTAAATCAAAATGCACTGCGTTTATGCTAATTCCCAATAAGGCATCTCAGCAATATCCCAAGAACGACTGAGGGTATTATGTTCAAACTTTCAGGGCTTCTTCTGCTCTTAAAATTTGACCAAATCAAAATAGCGTAATTGTATCCAAGCTATCAAAGAAAGTAAACAAATTTTTTTGCGAATGTTATCAAGTTTTCCATTTCAGGTCAACTAGAGGAGGTATGAAACTAATTTAAACACTATTATTTGTGTCCAGATTTTTATAAGGGTCTGTGTTGTTAAATTTTGCTTAAAATTGTTTTCCAGCATACAAATAGCAATCCAAACTATACTTTCTTAAAAAAAAACGAAAAGATTTAAATTATGATTTTCTTTTTCACTGAAAAGACCATGTCAATATAAAACAAACAGAAATTAATTAAAAAAACTGTTTCTAAAAAATAAGTTTTTTCAAAGAAAAGTAAAGAACTCCATTAAACCAAAAATGAGCAAAAATAAAACCAAATAATCTACCAAGCGTGAAACTACCACAAATCAGCATCGATAAGTAAATGAAACCCAAAACGAACAGAAATTACAATAAATAACCGAGTCAAACTCAAAATGAGCAGAAATTAGGATAAGTTGGGCGCAAAACCCCTATGCCATCCCAAGGCCAGAACAAAATTTGTACTTTACTGAAAAAAAATACAAATGAATGTGCACTGTCAGTTGAATATAAATATAATTACATTTATTAATCAGAGTTTTAATAATACTTAATTTATTAAATTTATAAAAGCAACAACATTTATATTTTTTTTTTGAAGTTAAATTTATTTTCTGGCCTTAGGAAGGCATAAGGGTTTTGTGCCAAACTTACGTTAATTTTTGCTCGTTTTGAGTTTGACTCAGTTATTTATTGTTATTTTTGTTCGTTTTGGGTTTCATTTATTTATCGTTGCTGATTTGCGGTAGTTTCTAGCTGGGTAGATTATCTAGAGCTAGTATAGAAATATATCTATATAAATGAATTACATTTTTTTTTGCACAGATAGCAGGTCATACTGAACTTGAAGTAGCCTTAAAATTCGACTTTAAACGTTATAGCTTGAACACTTCTTTCAGAAAAGAATTTCGGAGGGTTATTCCGTGTTGATAAGAAAAGAGGGTAAAGGTACAGTTTAGTTCCTCCTGTAGTGTAGGGCGCAGGAGCCCTATGGTGAAGGTGCAGGTTTGTTCTCCCTTATAAAACAACTTATTTCAGCAGATACAAAGAAGAAGCCCATTTGCGGCATTCTGTGGGACCCCAAGGTCCAATACCAGTATCAGATCCCGCGAGTGGCAGTTTACGCTCGTCAAGTTCTAAACGGCTTTTTAGCCCCAGCTAAACGGCTTTTTAGCATGACAGGACTGATAGTGACTGCAAAAAGATCAATGGATCCAGGCAGAGTGAACAAACTCACTTTTGTTACATCAATTGTAACTGAAGTGATGTAACCGCTGATTTAAAATTGTTGGTGTTTTTAAGCCATGGTATCTGATTTGTATACAGTGTTTTTTCGATGTTGTTATTTTTTGTTTTTTTTCACTTCCTTTTTGTATGTATTTGATGAATAGGAGATGTTTGAAGTTCAAATTTTGAAAGTTATATAAACATTATCCCAAAATATTACCAAGAATAAAATGACAATACACGGGATTTTATAGCAACAATGCGATGTAAAACATAAACACAACATAGGTTTTCCTGGGTCAAGTAGCTAAAAATGAGAATTCTACTTGGTCTGACCGACGGTGAACATAAACACTTTCTGCACGGCCCAAAAAATTCCTGTTTTGTCATATTGTTCTTGTATGTTTTTAGCCAACCATTAAAAAATCCTTACTAAAATCAAGTTGAGGTTGAACGTGCTTGGTGAAGTGGAATTTTTGTTATTATTTTTAATCAGAAAAATCGGCGCGCCGTGGCGCGCCGCCGGTCTAAAATCGGCGGCGCACCGCCAAAAAAATTTCAGCGAGCCTAGCGGCGTGCCGCCGCCGATACTGAATCACACATTCGCCGCCGTCATTTCGGCGTGGCGCGGCTTCGGGGACTAGATCCGATAATATGCACCTCTAGTTAATGTTATGTTCTATATTTTCAGGACTTGCCACTCGAAAAACTACGTTTTTTATTTAATGGTAGAAGAATCAATGGTGAAGACACTCCCAAACGGCTAAAAATGAAGACCAATGACGTAATTGATGTGCTTCCGGTGCAACTTGGTGATTCATATTAGTTCCACTACGAGTTGGATAAAGGCCATTTGGTTCCACGTTTAACCTGAAGAAAATGTAAAGTCTTTCAATAACCTTTTATGCCTCTTCTATAATAAATTTTGTATTTTCTGTTTCTTTGTTTTTCTTAGATGGAGTAATATGGAGGCAGGAAACAAAAGATAAGGCTGCTGTGAAGACAGGGGAAATTTTATCCTCCATTTAAAGGTATATGAAGTCTAGATTTGGTTTGTTTAAAAACACTAGTCTGACTAAAAATTAGCACATATTGTCATCAGTCGTTTTCAAAAGTCATCATAAGAGTGTACTCTTGCGTATATATGCGTCAATACTAAATGGCTACTGAAAAATAAACCATCAATCGAATAAAGAATCAATAATAAATAATTTAGTTTCACAAATATAGTTAGATACTTGACATTATGTACGTATTATCTTATGCATATTATTAAATTTTATTTCCCCCTTATTATATTACATTCTATAGTATATAATCCTGTGGATATTATTATATTACGTAATAATATTAGGTTATATTATAGTTCTATGCATAACTGCATGTTAAAAACCAGAAAAGAGACAAGAAAAACTAAAAATTTAAGGGTCCTTAAAACCAATAGAACTTCAAATACAATGGCTCTTGTTGTCTTCTTTCTTGCAAATCATATTTTTAGCATTTACAGTTTTAGATCTAAAATCATCCTGAATTGAAGCTGTGTACCGTCAGTGGAGCCTTATTTTCGAACCCTTGCTTCTTAACCTTTTAACTCGGGTGAATACCTTGGATTAGAAATACCAATGGTCCTTGGAGCTTTATTCTCGAGCACCGTTCTATAAAGGCTAAATCGAGTACTCGCGTCTAGTATTGCTTTCAATGAAGATCATAATCCTAATTATATCTTATCTTGTTCCTTTTCTTTACGAATTCTATATTAAAACATAGTAACTTTTTTTTAGCCCATTTTCCATTGTCAAAATAAGTCTAAATGCGCACAAGCTCTAGTTCTGTGACAGTGCACTGTGCGAAAGAAAATAGCGGAGAATCCATGGAAAATAGTGTTGTCAATGATTCAATTGTTGGGTTAGATGCCCTCGAAACTAAACTATATACCCAAATTGGGTGCAACTTAGAATTCTAATCCTTTCGTATTTTTAACTTGTTTATTCGAAAAAATTGAGTGCATATTTTTTTTAAAGTATCATTTACAATTATTCCCATGTGAAGTCATACCTATGCAAGGGAGGGGGGCTTTTATAATAGACGTTTAGAAGAAAGAATAATGTAGAACATGCTGACGATGACTCATGTAACTTTTGGTTTTAACAATCCTCGATATAGCCTTTGCGTCCGGTAGTCAACAGTTTCGTGGAGGCAATGAACACTGTTGGCCTGAGCCTTGACTAAGTTCGGTGAATTCACTCATTGTATGAATACCGACAATAGTATATAAAACCAGTTATAATTGCTCACTAATAAGCAATAATAAAACTAATCTTGAGGAAAAAAGGGCTATATTTTGATAGGATTCAACGTTAGGGTCCCCAGCGTAGCCATCTTTACAGAAATAAATTAGTCGGTGATAAACTGCCTTACAATCGGAGATGGGGGCGCAGTCCCCAAATAATTGATTTTATTGAGAACTAAGAAAGAATTCAATAGCAAGGCCAGGAGAAATAAAGTCAAGGAAGGGCAAATTCCCAAGATGTATCTTAGAATAGCCTTTTTTTACATACAAAACTTAGAACTTCAGCAATAATTTCTTGCTCTCTTTTTGTTTAAAAAAACTCTTTGTTTGGTATTCTCATGGCCAAAAAAAAATTACCTCGCTAGATTTTGAGCAACACCCTTTTTTGTATTTTCAAAAAATTAAAATTAAATCTTTGCCCTACCAAATTATGCTAAGGAAAACAAAACTTGCATTAAAAAAAAAATTAGTCCGAAGTCAGAACACGTTGAATGCTCCTCCTCAAAAACATAATTTCTATCTCGAAATCAACTATGCTGAACGAAATGGCTGTCTCAAAATTTTGATTGGATGTGTTTGGGGGAATGATGGTCGTGGGGGGGGGGGATAGTTGCCCTCTAATCACTTTCGGCTATTAAAAAGGGTACTAGAACTATCAATTTCCAATCGAATGAGCCCCTTTTGAAGTTTCTACGACGACCCTTCCATACGAAGCTCTAAACGAAAAAATAATAAATAGTACATTCTGCCAACATCGGTCTTATGTGCCCTCAGGGCATAACTTAAAACCCTTGCCCCGAGGGTTGTGGGGGAATGTCCTCCTCATAAACATATTTCCTATCTGGAAATCAACTATGCTGAACAAAATGGCTATCTCAAAATTTTAATTGGATGTGTTTGGGGAAATGATGGGCGTGCGGAGGGGGGCTAGTTGCCCTCCAATCAATTTTGATTATTAAAAAGAGCACTTGCCCTTTGAATTTCCAATCGAATGAGCCTTTTTTGAAGTTTCTACGACAACTCCTTGTATAAAAACCTTATATGCCCTCAGGGCATAACTTAAAACCCTTGCCCTGAGGGTTGTGTGGGAGTGTCCTCCTCAAAAACATATTTTCTATCTGGAAATTGACTACGCTGAACAAAATGGCTATCTAAAAATTTTGATTGGATGTGTTTGGGTGGCGGGGGGGGGGGCTAGTTGCCCTCCAATCACTTTCGACTATTAAAAAGGGCACTAGCGCTTCGAATTTCCAATCGAATGAGCCTGTTTTGAAGTTTTTACGACAACACCTTCTGTAAAAAAAAACCTTATATGGCCCCAGGGCATAACTTAAAACCTTGCCCTGAGGGTTGTGGGGGAGTGTCCTCCTCAAAAACATATTTTCTATCTGGAAATCAACTACGCTGAACAAAATGGCTATCTCAAAATTTTGATGGGATGTGGTTGGGGGAATGATGGGCGTGAGGGGGGGGGGGTATTTGCCCTCCGATCACTTTTGACTATCAAAAAGGGCACTAGAACTCTCAATTTCCAATCGAATGAGCTCCTTTTGAAGTTTCTATGACGACCCCTTTCATATGAAGTGCCCTGTTCTAAAGGGAAAAAATAATTCATAGTACATTGTGCCAGCATCGTTCTTATATGCCTCAGGGCATAACTTAAAACCCTTGCCCCGAGGGTTGTGGGGGAGTGTCCTCCTCAAAAACATATTTTCTATCTGGAAATCAACTACGCTGAATAAAATGGCTATCTCAAAATTTTGATTGGATATTTTTGGGGGAATGATGGGTGTGGCGGGGGGCTAGTTGCCCTCCAATCACTTTCGACTATTAAAAAGGGCACTAACCACTCCAATTTCCAATCGAAAGATTCCTTTTTGAAGTTTCTACGACAACTCCTTCGATACGAAGTGCCTGACTGAAGAAGAAAAAAAAACATTGTGCCCACATCGTTCTTTACTTAGGCAGCGCTAGCGCGCTGTCTACGATGCTAACAAACTTTTACTTAACACTTTCAAATTTCTCTCTTAGAAGTAACAGTTTTTTCTTAACAGTGACAAATGTTTCTAATAGCACCAACTTTTCCGTCAAAGATAACATATTTCTCTTAAAAGTAACTGTTTTTTCCTTATAATAACAAATTTTCTGCTAGAAGTAGCAAGTTTTCCTTAACACTAACAAATTTTCTCTTTGAAGTATCAAGTTTTTTCCTAAATACCAACAAACTTTTACAAAACACTATCAAATATCTCATAGAAGGAACATTTTTTCACCACTGATAACACGTCTTCTGCTTGAACTTGCAAGTCGTCCAGCAAAGATAACAAATTTTTTTAAGTAAAATTTTATCGTTATGATGACAAATTTTATGCCAGAAATAGCAAGTTTTCCTTAACACTAACAAATTTTCTCTTCGAAGTAACACCTTTTTTCCTCAATACTAACAAACATTTACCTAACACTATACAATTCCTCTTAAAAGTAACAATTTGTTCGTTTATTATAACAACTTTTTCTAATAGCACCATGTTTTCCGTCAAAGATAACAAATTTCTCTTAGAAGTAACAATTATTGTCAATGAAAACAATTTTTCCGTTAGAAATATTGAGCTTTCTGTCAAAGATGCTAAATTTTTCTTAGAAGTAACAATTCTTTCGTTTATGATAACTAGTTTTCTGTCAGAAGCAGCAAGTTTTTCTTAAGACTAAGAAATTTTCTCTTCTAAGTAACAAATTTTTCCTTAATACTAACAAACTTTTACTTAACATTATCAAATTTCTCATAGAAGTAACAGCTTTTTTTTTACAGTAATATATTTTTTCTAATAACACCAAGTTTTCCGTCTGTGGTGACGCTTTCTAATTAAGTCAATTTGGAATTTAGTAAAAATATTAAGACGCAAATACAAAAGTTTAGAAATACCACTTTTTAATAAGATAAGGAACGTATCCTGGCAAGTGTATGCTTAACAGGAAATTCAGAAATTACCACTTCCTAGCTGTGTGCACCAGTGGGTCCCGATAAGGTTGTTTAAGCTGTGGTTTATAAAATGTATAAAAGATACATATTATGGGAAAGGGCTGCGAGATGCTAATCTTATGCCGGACTGAATTCTGGTCCGTTGATTTAGAAATACCTTGGAATATTGTCGGATTATTGTAAGTGTCCAAGTATCTTATTATATATTATTGTAAATTTCTGATACTTGTGGTCTACCTAGACAACCAGTCCCAGCAGAATATATATTTATTATTAAACCTTGTACTATTATATATTAACTGAATAAAAGTACTGTATTATAGCCAACCTCTCTATAATCTACATTTAGTCTCTCGAATATACCCAGCTGGTACGCCTCGTTAGTCAGGTCATAGCCTAAAGCACGCTACCAAAGTTTAATTACCTTAGGGCCATACTTTATCTCCCCTGTAAAGGGAGAAATAAAGGTATCTATAACAACATCACTTTACAACCTTAAAACCACTTTACCACACGTCAAAGATAACAAATTTCTCTTAGAAGTAACAATTTTCCGTCAGTGATAACAAGTTTTCTGTTAGAATTAGAAACTTTTCTGTCAAAGTTAAGCTTCTCTACGTTTAAGTTAGGTTCATCTAAACATTTACCTAACACTATAAAATTTCTCTTAGAAGTAACAGTTTTTTTGTTTATGATAACAATTTTTTCTAATAGCCCCAAGTTTTCCGTCAAAGATAACAAATTTCTCTTAGAAGTAACAATTATTGTCAATGAAAACAATTTTTCCGTTAAAAATATTGAGTTTTTTGTCAAAGATGATAAATTTTCTGAGAAGTAACAATTTTATCGTTTATGATAACAAGTTTCCTGTAAGAAGTAGCAAGTTTTTCTTAACACTAAGAAATTTTCTCTTCGGAGTAACAATTTTTTCCTTAATACTAACAAACATTTACTTAACAAATATCAAATTTCTCTTAGAAGTATCAGGTTTTTTCTTAACAGTAACAAATTTTTTCTATTAGCCCCAAATTTTCTGTCAAAGATAACAAATGTTTCTTAGAAGTAACAATTTTTCGTCAGTGGTAACAAGTTATCTGTTAGAATTTGAAAGTTTTCTGTCAAAGTTAGATTTCTCTACGTTTAAGTTAAGTTCATTTAAATTAGGTTAATAATGAGCGCTCATTTTAACCTAAGTTAGATGAACCTAACTTAAAAGTAGAGAAATCTAACTTTGACAGAAATTTTTCTAATTTTAACCCAGAACTTGTTATCACTGACGAAAAACTGTTACCTCTAAGAGAAATTTGTTATCTTTTACGGAAAACTTGGTGCTATTAGAAAAAAATTGTTACTCTTAAGGAAAAAATGTTACTTCTGAGTGAAATTCGATAGTTTTCAGTAAAAGTTTGTTAGTATTAAGGAAAGTTTTTACTTCGATGAGAAAATTTGATAGCGTTAAGGAAGACTTGCTACTTCTGAATGGAAACTTGTTATCATAAACGAAAAAATTGTTACTTCTAAGAGAAATTTGAAAGTACTAGGTAAATGTTTGTTAGTATTGAGGGAAAAAGTTGTTACTTCGAAGAGAAAATTTTGTCAGTGTTTAGAAAAACTTGCTACTTCTGGCAGAAAACTTGTTATCATAACGAAAAAAATTATACTTCTATGAAAAATTTGGTATATTTGCCAGAGAACTTCTTACTGCTAACAGATAACTTGTTATCACTGACGAAAAATTGTTACTTCTATAAGAAATTTTTTATGTTTGACGTAAAACTTGGTGCTATTAGAAGAAATTTATTACTGCTAAGAAAACAAAACTGTTACTTCTAAGAGAAATTTTTGTTTTTTAAGTATAAGTTTGTTAGTATTAAGGAAACAGTTTTTATTTCGAAAAAAAAATTTCTTAGTGTTAAGAGAGAGACATTTGATAGTGTTAGGTAAATGTTTGTTAGTATTTAGGAAAAAAGTTGTTACTTCGAAGAGAAAATTTGTTAGGGTTAAGGAAAACTTGCTACTTCTGGCAGAAAACTTGATATCATAACTATAAAGTAGTTACTTCAAAGTAATTTTTTTTTATCTCTGCTGGACAACTTGCTAGTTCAAGCAGAAAACGTGTTATCACTGGCGAAAAAATGTTACTTCTAAGAAAAATTTGATAGTGCTAGGTAAAAGTTTGTTGGTATTAAGCCAAAAAAATTATTATTGGGAGAGAAAATTTGTTAGTGTTAAGGAAAACTTTCTAGTTCTGGCAGAAAACTTGTTATCATAACGAAAAAACTGTTACTTTTAGGAGAAATTTGTTATATTTGACGGAAAAGTTGGTGCTATTAGAAAATTTTTTTACTGTTAAGAAAAACCTGTTATTTCAAACAGAGAAATTTGAATTGTTACTTCTATGAAAAATTTGGTATCTTTGACAGAAAACCTTCTACTTCTAACAAAAAAGTTGTTATCATTGACAAAAATTGTTACTTTTAAGAGAAATTTGCTATCTTTGATGAAAAAGTTGGTGCTATTAGAAGAAATTTGTTACTGTTAAGAAAAACCTATTACTTCTAAGAGAATTTTGAGTGTGTTAAGTTAAAGTTTATTAGTATTAAGGAACAATGTTGTTACTTCGATGAGAAAATTTATTAGTGTTAAGGAAAACTTGCTACTTCCGACAGAAAAGTTGTTATCACAAACGTAAAAAATCGTTACTTCTAAGAAAACTTTGTTATCTTTGCTGGAAAACCTTTTTTTTCTAATAGAAAACTTGGTGTCAGTGACGACAAATCGTTATTTTTAAGAAAAATTTGTTACCTTTGACGGATAAGTTGGTGCTATTAGAAAAATTTGTTACCATTAAGAAAAAACCTGTTACTTCTAAGGGAGAAATTTGAGTTTGTTCAGTAACAGTTTGTTAATTTTAAGGGAAAATGTTGATACTTCCTTAAACTAAACTAAAACTCTTAACTAAAACTAAACTAAACTATAACTCTAACTAATACTCTAAGCTAAGATTCTAAACTAAAACTCTTAACTAAACCTAAACTAAAGTATAACTATAGCTAAAACTCTAAGATAAAACTATAAAGTAAAACTCTAAACTAAAACTCTTAACTAAAACTAAACTACAACTCTAAACTAGAACTATTTACTAAAACTAAACTATAACTCTAACTAAAACTCTAAGCTAAGACTCTAAACTAAAACTCTGAACTAAAACTAAACTACGACTTTAGACTAAAACTCTTAACTAAAACTTAAGTAACTCTGAACTAACTCTAAACTAAAACTATAACTCCAACTAAAAACTCTAAGCTAAGACTCTATACTAAAACTCTAAACTAAACTAAACTCTAAATTAAGACTCTAAACTAAAGTTTAGAGTTAAGACTCTAAACTAAAACTCTTAAGTAAAACTAAACTACAACTCTAAACCAAAACTCTTAACTAAAACTAAACTAAACTATAACTCGAACTAAAACTCTAAAATTCTTAACTTAAACTAATCTAAAAATCTAAACAAAAACTCTTAACTAAAACTAAACTACAACTCTAAACTAAAACTATAACTCCAACTAAAAATTATAAGCTAAGACTCTAAACTAAAACTCTAAACTCTAACTAAAACTCTAAACTAAAACTAAACTATAACTGTAACTAAAACTCTAAGCTAAGGCTCTAAACTAAAACTCTAATGTCTAAACTAAAATTATTAACTAAAACTTAACTACAACTCTAAACTAAAACTCTTAACTAAAACTAAACTACAACTCTAAACTAAAACTATAACTCTAACTAAAAACGCTAAGCTAAGACTCTAAACTAAAACTCTAAACTCTTACTAAAACTCTAAACTAAAACTAAACTATAACTCTAACTGAAAACTCTAATCTATGACTCTAAACTAAAACTCTAAACTCCAACTAAAACTCTAAACAACAACTCTAAACTAAAACTAAATTAAACTACAACTCTAACTAAAAATCTAAGCTAAGACTCCAAACTAAAACTCAAAACTAAAACTCTTAACTAAACTAAACTCTAAATTAAAACGCTAAACTAAAACTAAAATGTAACTCTAACTAAAAACTCTAAGGTAAGCCTCTAAACTTCAAACTAAAACTCTTAACTAAAGCTAAACTACAACTCTAGGCTAAAACTCTTAACTAAAAATAAACAAAACTATAACTGTAACTAAAACTCTAAGGTAAGACTCTTAACTAAAACTCTTAACTAAAACTAACTGCAACTCTAAGCTAAAACTCTTAACTAAAAACTAAACTATAACTCTAACTAAAAATCTAAGCTAAGACTCTAAACTAAAACTCTAAGCTCGAAACTAAAACTCTTAACTCAAACTAAACTAGAACTCTAAACTAAAACTCCTAACTAAAACTAAACTAAACTATAACTCTAACTAAAACTCTAAACCAAGATTCGAAACTAAAACTCTAAACTCTAAAATAAAACTCTTAACTAAAACTAAACTAAAACTCTAAACTAAAACTCTTTACTCTTTACTAAAACTCATAACTAAAACTAGTGTTAAAAAAGCGACTGAAACTAAGACCAAGTTAAGACTCTAAACTAAAACTAAACTAACTCTAAATTAAAACTCTAAACTAAATCTTTAAACTAAAACTCTAAACTAAAATAAAAATTAAAACTCTAAACTAAAACTCTAAACTAAACTATAATTCTAAACTAAAACTCTAAACTATAAACTAAAACTCTTAACTAAAACTAAACTAATACTATAACTCCGACTTAAAACTCTAAACTCTAACTCTTAACTTAAACTAAACTATAACTCTAACTAAACCTCTAAACTAAAACTCTATACTCTAAACTACAACTCTAAGCTAAGACTCTAAACTAAAACCCTTAACTAAAAACTAAACTAAACTATAACTCTAACTAAAAATCTAAGCTAAGACTCTAAACTAAAACTCTAAGCTCGAAACTAAAACTCTTAACTCAAACTAAACTAGAACTCTAAACTAAAACTCCTAACTAAAACTAAACTAAACTATAACTCTAACTAAAACTCTAAACCAAGATTCGAAACTAAAACTCTAAACTCTAAAATAAAACTCTTAACTAAAACTAAACTAAAACTCTAAACTAAAACTCTTCCTAAAACTCTAAGCTAAGACTCTAAACTGAAACTCTAATCTCTAAACTAAAACTAAACTAACTCTAAATTAAAACTCTAAACTAAATCTTTAAACTAAAACTCTAAACTAAAATAAAAATTAAAACTCTAAACTAAAACTCTAAACTAAACTATAATTCTAAAATAAAACTCTAAACTATAAACTCAAACTCTTAACTAAAACTAAACTAATACTATAAATCCAAATTAAAACTCTAAACTCTAACTCTTAACTTAAACTAAACTAAAACTATAACTCTAACTAAACCTCTAAACTAAAACTCTATACTCTAAACTACAACTCTAATTTAAGACTAAACTAAAACTCTTAACTAAAACTAAACTAGGACTCCAAAAGAAAACTAAAATAAACCTCTTAAGTAAAACTAAGCTACCACTCTAAACTAAAACTATAACTCTAACTAAAAACTCTGTGCTAAGACTCTAAACTAAAACTAAAACTCATAACTAAAACTAAACTAAAACTCTAAACTAAAACTAAACTAAACTATAACTCTAACTAAAAATATAATTTAAGGCTATAAACTAAAACTACTCTAAAACTCTTAAATAAAACTAAACTACAACTCTAGACTAAAACTCTTAACTAAGACTAAACTAAAACTACTCTAAAACTTTTACTAAAAATAAATTACAACTCTAAACTAAAACTCTTAACTAGAACGAAACTATAACTCTAACTAAAACTCTAAGCTAAGACTGTAAACTAAAACTCTTAACTAAAACTAAACTATAACTCTAACTAAAAACTCTAAGCTAAGACTCTAAACTAAAACTCTAAACTAAAACTATAACTCTAACTAAAACTCTAAACTAAAAGTCTTAACTAAACTAAACTATAACTCTAACTAAAACTCTCAACTCTAAACTAGAACTTTAAACTAAAACTCTAAACTAAAACTAAACTAAAATTAAACTGAGAATCTAAACTAAAAGAACCATAGAAAAAGAAAAAAAAGAGAAAAAACATGAAAGGAGTTTCGAGCGAAAAATAAAACGCCGAAAAAAGAAAATGTCTTGAGGCTTTTGGGTGAAAAATGTCAAAATGGTATTATCATGCAGTGATGGATACGCCGTCCATGCGTAAGATGCGCTGACCTTACATAAAGTGTGTGCCGCCAATAAGTTAATGAAGAAGAAAAAACGCTTTGGAGGTTTCGGGTGAAAAAAGTATTACGTGGCTGTTTTGAATAGTAGTTACGTAAGGTGTGTGCTGTCGTTAAGTTATAAGCGAGAATTCCCCATGGGTTCCTGATGCATGGTTGCATAAAATTGTGTTAAGTATATTAGTTCTGTCCGTTTGAAACGGGGTGTGTCATGACGTCATTGGGGTCCAGAAGGGCTGTGTCACGGAGTCTTGGCAACTGTGGCCCCTTTAATAGAACCGGTAACCACATTGCACAGGTTAGAGGGCGTGAGGGGGTGGTAGCTCTACTTGTCTTCCAGAAATTTCCTATTAATTTCCCTATGTTAATTTCCCTGTATTAATTTCCCTACCTGTGCGTTTGAAATCCAATGCTATTTTTCCTATACTAATTTCCAAACCTGTGCATTTGAAATCAGATGCTATTTTCCTATGTTAGTTTCCCTGTGTTAATTCCCCTACCTGTTCGCTTGAAATCCAATATTATTTTTCCTATGAAGCCCTCTATGGCTTTTAATTGAAAAACATTGTGGGGGGGGGCATGATTTGCATAAGGGAAAACCAATATTGCTTCTAGCTTCTGTGGGTGCATATTTTTGCATAGGGGATCAATCAAATGCCTTCTATCACCTGGGGAGCATGTTTTTGTATAGGGGAATCAGAAAAATGGCTTCTAGCACCTGGGGAGGCATATTTTGTATAGGGGAAAAAACAATATGGCTTCTACCACCTGGAAACATGCTTTTGTATAGAGGATCAATAAAAATGGCTTCTAGCACCTGGGAAGGCGTCTAGACATGATTTGCGTAGAATCAAGGTGGGAATTTTGCCTAGTAACACCATTTATTTCAAATATATCCTGCAAACATAACCAACAAACATAACCAACCGACAACAACAAACAGCATAACCATCAAACAACATAACCAACAAACGTAACCATCAAACCATATAACCATCAAACAACATAACCAACAAACAAGACAACTAACAAACATAACCATCATAACCATCAAACCATGTAACCAACAAACAACAACAAACATAACCATCAAATCACATGACCAAATAAACAACAAACAACATAACCATCAAACAATATAACCAACATAACCATCAAACAACATAACCATCAAACAACATAACCATCAAACAACATAACCAACAAACATCAACTTAACATAACCAACAAACAACAAATCACATAACCAGCATTCATAACCATCAAATAATAAAACCAACACTCATAACCAACAACCAAAAACATCAAACAACATAACCAACAAACATCAAACAACATAACCATAAAACAACATCAACATAACATAACCAAGAAACAACATAACCATCAAACAGCATAACATAACAATCAAACATAATCAACATACATCAAGCCACATAACCAACACTCATAACCAACAACCAACAAACTTCAAACAACATAACCATCAAAACATAACCAACATAACCAACAAACATCAACAAACAACAAACCACATAACCAACATAACATAACCAACATAACCAACAAACAGCAAACGTAACCAACAAAAATATGTTAGTTTTCCTGTGCTAATTTCCCTATGTGTACCATGGAATTAATGGAAGGGTACTACTTATATCCTCTATGTAATTTACATGGATTGCATAATCTACACTTTTCGTCATAGTTATCAACAATAGAACAATTCTCATAGGATGACCAGCTGCCCAATGTATAAAAAAAATAGTGGACATGTGTTGAACATTTTTAACTATTGACTTTCCCATTTCCTAAAAGAAACTGCCTTACAATCGATAAAATGAATCCTTGATTACTCCTTCTACAGGAGAAGTAATCGAGTGACATCAAGAAACCTATTTGGTCAGTATGTTCGACTTATTTTTTGTTTGGATAGGATCTTAAAAGAAAATATAGGTAGTGTTCAAAGGCAAAACAACAATATAATTGTGTTTTGTTTCAATTAATATGTCAAAATATTGAGTAAATGCATCTGGCCCGTTACGTAAAATCTCATACAATAGTCTAAAGATGGAGAATCATTTTTATCATATCGTCAAACATTCTTTTGAGAGAATATTTTCCTTTGAACTGATTTCTCTTGAAAATTATCATTTAGAATCAAACATTTTTCCTAAGTCACAAGACTCCACATGATTTTTTGTTTCACAAATAGCGACGAAGATTTTTTTATGATTTTTTTTATGATTTTTTGTTTCTCAAATCCAACCATTTTTTTTTATTCTGACACTTTCACTGGTGTTTATAGACTAACAAAGCCAAGGCATAAAGATTCTTTCTACCTTCTCGTTGCCACTATAACATCCGACAAGAAAAACATTTTCATAAATGGAATAGTAGCACACTCACTCCTTTTTTATATGTGGATTCAAATCATTGTCTTCAATATATTTCACAAATGCGTTTAATTCATCTTGTAGTATCTGTATATACATTTTATTCACTTTTGCTGCAAAACATAAATGTACTTCCAACTTGAATTTGCTCAATGATCTCACATATTTTGTCAACAGCTCGTCCCGTTCAAGGGTGAGCCGCCAACCACTTGTAATTTATATTGCAACATTATATTGCAACTGCTTGCAGCGCCTTCAACTTCCAACAGAATAAAAGCACCCATTACTAAAACTATGCCAAGACCAGAAATCAACATCCACTATGTTGACGCTCTGAACTCTTTTCCAATACTGAGGTAAGTGGATCAAATATTGCATGAAGTCTAACAAAACAAGTGTCATTGACCTTCAAAAGCTGTTTTTGAAGGACTATAAAGGTCCCCAGAACCAAAACAAGTATTGATGTCACGCAAAATTACGTCATCTACGTAAGTCAACATTTAACTGAGATCTTTTTTTTTTACAACCGGGGGCTCACCACTTGATTAGTGTCCCTGAAGAAACATGTCTTGAAGAAAACATTTTTATAAGTAATTCTATTTCGTAACACCCTTGAAAAAAAATCTCGAAGAAAGAATATCCAGTATTACGTAACACCCAGGTGTACATAATCAATAATACAGACGTCATGAGGGATTAGAAACTTCAGGTACTCCGAGGGCTATGATGGATTAGATTAGGCCTACACTACTCAAGAACGCCAATCTTTATGTTTTTGCACCCTAGAAAATTAAAACATAGCTAGTGTAAACTTAAAACCAATTGAGATTGGCACAAATTAGAGTGAACATGCTACTGCTTTGAGCCTCATAAAAACTAGATTGTACTTTATATTTTACCAAAAAAAAACTATATATGATGAACAGTGTCGTCTTACTTGCTGATTAAAAAGAGTAATCAAAATACAAGATAATTTTCCTGTTTTACGTTAAGTAAAAGGTAATTTATTAATATTTCTGTTTTACAGGCTTGTACTTTATTTCTGCGTTAGGTATGAATCTTTTAATACTATTTCAAAACTCTGTTTACATTTTCAAATTTCATGCCAAATCATAATTTTTAAACGACCTATTTTTTTTATCAATATTTGTTTTGGTACATCTACAAAACAGAAATTGTCGTAGCAGCAATCGGGACCGTGCAAACAAGCCTGATTTTTAAAACTTTGGTAATGTGGGGGTTCATGCCCTATCCCTCAGGGAGCAACAGGAGAAAAGAATTTCTTAGAAGCAATTGGCATGACTTTTCAGAAATTTAGGGCGTTGTAGGGGATGGTAGCCCCGCTTTTATTTGTAGTAATTTCTTTTTGTGTTAAGTTTACACTGGTTACTCATTTTAATTTCCGTTCTTTTTAAAAAGAACAGAAAATATTTGCATCTAATTGATACTCCTTCTTCTCATACTACTACTACTGTTACTATCACTGCCTCTGCTTATATTACTATTATTACTGCATCTACTACTACAACTGCCACTAAAGCTAAGGCTATTAATACTAATTATACTTGTACTTCTACTACTGCTGCTACTAAAACTAAGGGTATTAAGGCAAAAAATTGGAAAATGTTGTAGCTGTATGGAACTAATTCGAATCACACTATGCTCACACAGGTTGTTAAGAGGATATATAAGAAATACTTCAGGAACAGTTCATGATATTAAGTTTAAACTTTCAGCATGTGTTGAAGGGGAAGTTGAAGAAACCATAGCAGCTTTGTTCATACTGCTACTAATGCTACAAAACTATTGCTACCACGCAAGCTAAGAGCATTAAGATGAAGCTTTCAAGGAATATTTAGGTGGATGCTGAACTAAATTAAAAAGTTCTATTGACATTTTTAAGTCAAAATAGATTGGAGGACAAGCAACCCTCCTCCTAAGCCCAATAATTTTTCAAAAACACCCAGTAAAAATTTTAAGACACTCATTTTTTTCAGCCTAGTAGAACGTTTCTAGAGATATTGGGTGTGTCAGTAGATACCTATCATGAGGTCCGACGAGAACACCATATATGGGCATAGAGTCCCTAGGGAGAACACCTGTGATGTCAGTTCCACGCCCACACCAAATATGGGCATGGAATCCCCAGGGAGAATGATTGCATAATCGATTGGGAACTAAATTTCCAAAGGTCGATTTATTTGTTGTTGTTGTTTGGCCAAGTGCACGCTCGGGGCTAATGTTAAGATCCAGGAATAGGAAACAGGATCACGTGTTTCCTTCTAAGCCAATCAGAGACTCGGTTACATCTCCTTCTAGACCAATCAGAGGCTCGCTTACATATTAACGGCGGAGGATTGCAGAGAATATGAGGAAGGGGTTTTTGCTATAATTTTTATTAGTCTGTGAATAGAATTCAAAGGAGCGAGAAGAACAGTTTGACTTTACTCATTTGGATATATATTTGTGTGTTGATGATAGCGAGTGGAATGTTTACCCTATTAGAAGTTGATAGTGGAGTTGATGGTAATAATACAAGAGCACCAAACATGGCGGTGGAAATAACGAGAGTTTCACGGCTTTGTCTGGAATGCGATGAAGTATGTGCAAGATATGTGATATCCTTCAGCACATTTAAAATGGAGGATCAATTATGTTTTGCTGCAAAAGTTGATATAGAACGTTTGAATAGACTTCTATGTGCTTTATGTGCATTTGTGAAACATATCGAAGACAAAAAAATGTATTGCTAATTGTACATGCTTAGTATTATTGTTGTTGTTGTAATTATTCAATAAAATTGTTTCGAAATCGAAAATGTTCCCTTTCTTTTCTGGTTAGGTTAGGTTAGGGCTAACTGTTCAGGGTGAGTCTAGATTCAGCAGTCAGAGTGAAAGGATTGAAAAATGAATAAATTTGAGAAAGAGAGAATTAGATCAAATCTAGTGTTTATGGAAAAACATTTGATTTTGGATGACGATTTTCTCGAGTTATCTCTTCAACGCAGGATATTCTCTCGGGAAACACTTGACAATATAATGAGGACTGATTCTCCCCCATTGGACTATTGTATGAAACTTTTAAGATGTGATTCAAGTGCTTATAGTCAATTTATTGATATATTAATTGGAACAAAGCAGAATCATATCGTGGATTTACTTTTGAGAACATTGCCAATGGATTCAGTGTAGATGGCTCCACCATTCGAAAGGAGTGATGTCACAAAGCTACTCCCCTCCCAATTCCCCTCATTGAATTTATTGAATGAGGACAATCAGTTTTTATTTGGCTTGGAGAGAGTTGACATTGGAAACCAAAAAATGTCATATATATGTCAACTATACTTGTAAATTCATTGACGTTGAACTCAATGTAAGAAATCCACAATTATTGAAGACTATAGTGAAAAGTGTAAATTATGTAATCCTTGTAAATTACATAGAGGCTCTGCAGTACAAATTAAAGGATGTAATTCATGTCTCGAGGAGATTTGTGACTCTCACCCTAGAGGACATCTGTGCTCCAATTGTCACTATGATAAATGTGATCAGTGGGAGAATACTTACCCCGCTATTATTGGAAAGAATCCCAAACTTGATTTTAGTTAATTTCTACGAGATTCGTATCGTCTTGTATTTAAATTATTCTGTGAAGACGAATATGGTCTAAGATTCAACTGTTGGGGTAACAAGACAATTTGGTTTCTACGTCATCGTTGAAACGACACTGCCTATTATGACTATAAACCAAGTGATTTTTATTTGGCGGCTACCGAATGTGATTCACCATTTGAAAACACTGTATGTGATATTGCTTCAAATAGACAGATTGAAACTCGCGAATTTCATAATATGAATGCAAATAGTATCATTGACTATACAAAGAGATGTGACAAGAGTGAAGTTACATTGTACTGTAGAAACTGTGACCCTGACTTTGCAGTAAATCAAGATCAATATACAGTGAATCCAAATGATTTACCGGCATTAGTGCTTCAAGACAGTTGCCTATACACCGAAGTCCCACTGCTCTCAATATAGTTGCTGATGTGGGGTGTGTAAAATGTATAGGGTAGACCAAGAGTATCAAAAAATTCAATCTTCTTCATTGTTTGAAAGATGCACAGCCAATGACCCGTCAACACAGTCGATGGACTGCTATTAACAATAATCAAGGTATTGTTGACACTTTGAATTTTTCCAAGAAAGTCCAAGGGCAGACAATAGGATTTGTACTGGGACATGTATGGATCCATAATAAATACATTGATTATTTGACTGGTGTTCATGGCGCCAAGTCTAGTAGAACACTGCCTTCGGGAGTGATTTCCCGATAGGTTTCATATTGATTTAGTGAGACTAGTGCAATACTCTCAGCCAATGAGTCGGCAAATGTACACTCTAAAGGCACACTCCCCGTACGTACTATACTCATATCCTGTGTGCCATACAAATCTAGTACAATGATACCATGTGTTTTAGCCAACATTTCTTCGGTTATACCATTTTCAAATAGTTTCGAATCATGATCTAGGGTTTGCATGGTCAACTCATACAATGTTCTATAGGATTTATCAAAAGATAGATGGTAGAGTGGGATGCCGTTTACTTTGCACACAAGAGATGAAATTCTAAACATCTCAAATTTATGTGGGCATCCAGTCCACGATCCTATTGCACTAGCGCTTTTTACAAATGCCAAAGCAAGTTTTGACGGAATTTCGCCATTGATAAAGGATGAATCGGTGAAGGTGTGGGAGCCCATGGCAATATGGCGTTGATTGGTGATTGTATGAGGAACAAGTAGTTTAGTATTATTTCCATTGGCTCTCAGTTTTTCCACTGCCAAAGCAACAGAACTCATGACCTGTTGTTTGCGTACATGAAGTATTGCCGAGGTGAGGGAGAGACTTACATCAGGATTGGCAGCAAGTCCTTTTCTCAATATGAAATTGGAGGGTGCAGGCGTCAGTTTTATATCCACTTTAACATTGGGCGGCTGCCATTGGGGTATATTAAATATTTCATGATATATTTTTCCAACTAGATGTAATTCACTAGTTGTAGCATTTTTAATTGCATCTGTACTATCAGTATTAGTAATATATTCATATCCATTGGAGGTGCCTCTCAATTCATTGTATGACTTGGGTGTCATCATCATGAATTGCATATAGCTTGTATAATTTGAGAGATTGTTGCTTGTGCTCACCAGCGTGCCATTGATGTAGACACTAATTTGAAGAAATAAATTATGTAATATACAATTTTCATAGGATATTCCATCGGCCCGAATTGGTATTGTATTATTGGATTTCCGGACTTTCATTTGTGAATCTATAAATGTTGAAGACATGTCCATAAATTAGTCTTCATTGGAATAAATTGGAAGTGAATATTATCAGAGAGGGATTGTTGAGGATAAAATTGTTCATAGTATCCATGCTTGACACTCACATCGACATTTTCATCGTTGAATAGATTCAATGAGGTGGTGATTGAAGGTTTAGAATTCTCATGCAGTAGGTAGGATATCTTTAGAGAATAAATATAGTTTCGATCTAACAATTCTTCTCCTGGGGCTTCTTCTTCTGTTTACACTACGTGTCGCCTTTTTCCGTCTTTTCTTTGACAAGAGGGATGGTGTCTTTCGTTTCCGATCTGAGTAGAGACTGCTGAGTGATCCATTATTTCTTAATTTTTTTAAACTTTTACCATTTTGTTTTAATCTTTCGCCAAGGGTTCGCGCATTGGACCTAAGATTTTCCATAGCACTTTTTTTTAAATCATTGCCGGAGCCCCAATCTTATAGTGTAGAGGATGCAAAATCTGTCGCAGCCGGTACAAGATATTTTCTAGCCAGTGGTAGTGAAGAGCGAAAGAGCTTAGCAAACCAACTGCCGAGACCATAGCCAGATATTGACGAGCGACCTTTGTAATAGTCCATTCCATTGCCCTGTTGTCTTGGACCAAGAGTATTAACATAGCAGTCAATATCAGGACAAATGAATACCACTTTTTTATTAGACATCTTGTTGTTGAACGATGGGACGAAAATGGCATGTAATCACAGCCAAACCTTTTGAAATTTCTATGGGATCACCCAATCCAGTTCTTAGTGTTAACTGACAGAGTTCCAAATAGGAAGTGTTTACCGGAATATACTGAAGATGCTTTATATTGTAGTGGTGAATATGTTCTTGATTGGTTTTTCGTTCAAGAACTCGTAGGAGGGGAACATTTGAATTACTAACTTGAGATGTTTCAACAAATGAAGCGTAGAGAAATATACATGTATCCTTGGAAAAGGCAGGCGGGTAGTCTGCAAAAATGAAATTAGTGTTCCCACCACTTTTACCATTGATTATATTGAGCTAGAAGATAAGAACATCCTTTAGGTAATGATTTAGAATAACTTTTTCACTGGCAATAGGTCAGCTAATATAGACCTTACCCTCCTCCTTTGAATAATTGACACCGAAAGCCCCTTTTTTACGACCGGAAATTCTTTTATTAATACAACGACATAAATCATTCATGCAGGTGAACTCCTCGTAGGGTAATTTAATATATGGATAATCCATCCAATTGATTTTTTGAATTTGTTCTTGATCACTTGAGGGTGGTGGCGGCCAATCGTAGGGTCTAATTTTTATTTCATATTTACGATCTTTTCTCAGGATGTCATAGGTATTTTTGAGAATACAGTCGACAAGAACACAGAGTCGTCTCTGTGTCGTCTCTGTGTATACTTTCCATCGAATTTGATGGAGGGGGAGAGTTTCGTCCAAAAATCACTTGTTCTATTCAAGTCATTGTAGAGAGGATCAGAAACATTGGACATGAAAGTCACATAGAAATCATTGGACATTGTCAATATCTTCAGCACTGACCCAAGAATCAAAATCTGAGTTGTATCCTAGCCAGCGAACAAGCAACTGTCTCTTGCCCCTACGAGTACGACTCTTTAATATCTTTCCAATTTGATAAATTTCACTAGTGTTTCTAACTTTTTGCAGTTCATATTCATAAAAACCGCCGAGAATCTCATCATCTTTGGTGTCTCGCAGTCGATATGTCGTGGGTTCGGTGTCCAGGATTTTGGACACTTTAAAAAGTTCGGTGCTCCATAAATAATTCCCCTTTTCAAAAATATTAGTGGTTCTATTAATTCGAACAGTATCACCAACATTGAATTTCTTCTTCACATTTCTTTTTCACCATTAGAATAGTGCTTTAGAAAAGCATAAAAAGTATTTTCACTGTAATGAACATCACGAGGGTGTGACTTGAACAGAGATCAATGAGATCGATGGTTGTTTATCGTCATGATTTTATCTAAATCATGAATAAAAGCAGATGTATTTTTCAGTATACAATATCTTGAAATTAATAGACGAATCGTTCTTATTAATCGTTCAGCCAATGCAGCCTTTATCGGACTGTGACTTTGATAAAGTGTTGTATTATATTTCAATAGAACCTTTTGTACATGGGGATTAACAAATTCACTGCCATGATCCGATTGAATTTTTCTATATGAATCCTGTTCAAGAATACTTTCAATGGCCCGAGCACTTTCAACACCTCTCTTTGACCTTATTGGAATGGCATAGGCATAGCAACTAGAGACACTGATTGCCACCAGAATATATTTGTTGGGTGCATTGTGACGCCGTTGAATTGCGTCTAAAGTTAAAAGATCCGTTTGCATTATATGCAGAGGGAAAAAGGCTTTAGTTTGTCGATATTGTTTGCCACGAAGCCTCTGATTCCGATGCAGTGTTTAACTCGGTTCATTCTCTAGATACTCTTTTGCTTTTTTCAATGTGCTGTCAGAGACAACTTTAGAAAGCGTTTTGGGAGAACTTAAACTTCCCGCTTCACCAATATTTTTATAGACACCTTTCAGAACTTCATGTATTTTGAACGCAAACACGCTGTGCATTGACCACTCTTCTTTTGCGCGCTCAAGGGCGAATTATTTTGTCTTCGCTTTCGACTAGTAGTTACAGGAGTTATATAATCATTACGGCGGCTGCTGCTGATTGTATTTTCTATCATTGAATCTTCTTCTATTTTAAATGATGGAGGTGCTGTTGGAGGACAATATTCTCTTAGTTTCTTTATAATTTGCTTATTGCCAATAAGGCTTTTGGGAAATTTTAATGCTTTTAAAAAGATGTATAGATTATTGTCAAAGGATAAATTTCCTTTACAATTTGTCACCATTTCACAAATTGAGTCCACTAGATTATAGCTTTTACCCTGAATTACAATTCGTTTCCCTGTACTTTCGACTTGAACTTCATCTTTATGAGTTTCCAACATAAGATAAGATAATGCTCTTTTATTCTGTTCACGATAGGTCAGTGGCAATAGGTTTCCAATTTTTGATACAATTGAATTCAATTCTTTCTCCTTTGATTGCACTGCAGAATCTTGAGGAGATGTTTCCTGTTTGGAGGGATCGGTAACAGCGGCGGGTCTCTCACGATAAGGTCTATGTTTGTCCACTAGTCGCAATGCATCTTGAAGTAAAAGCAGTTTTTTGTCATCGGCAATATTCTCATCATTAATGAATTTGCTTAGATCGTCTTCAAAATGTTCGACGGTCGAGAGGACAAGTTCAAATGGTGTCAATTTATAGAGTTTAGCCATTCTCTAGAGAAAACTGTTTACAAGTCCTGCAATTATTGGCAGTAAAAGTGTGAAAAAGCTACCACTCACTTGAAGGAGACGTTTTCTTTAAAAAAATTGCCCCTTGTTTTTACAAGCCAAGGCACGTACAGTGGAACGATGTTGCTTTGTCTGTTGTCTAATACCTTCTGGCAGTTGAACATTACCCTCGGTTAAATTTAAAAAAAGTTAAGATATTAGATTAATGAAATCATTGTCAACACCATTTTTGAGTATGGCCTTCCTAAGCAAGGGTTTTGAAGTGCTTAAAACGGAAAATAAATGCCGCTGTTCGTGTAGTTTCTTAAGCGTCATCATGGTAACTAATAGCCTTTTCTACTGTTCACCGGAAGATATGCTGTAATTTCATTTTCGAAAATGTCGGTGACTACACGTAGATCCTCGGGCGTGCTCTGATTAAGATCCAACAAAATGTAACCGTAGGGCTTATTAGTCGCCTGAGTGTACGCTGACAACAGAAATTTAGGAGCGCCTGGGTATATCTGTTTATTGAGAGTTATTAGCGAGCTAGAATCACGAACAACTCGATAGATAATATAGATGGCGCAATTCAATGCAAGGGCTCGCATACATTTGCTCTGATGAAACAGATTGTGTAGAACTAGGGTTATGGAAATGTGTTCATGGTGGGAGCGAACGGTGAACAGTTGTAGCATTTCCTGTGAGAACTGTTCAATGGATTCAGCCAAATCATCAATAATCAGCCACGAGTTCGGTTCAGTACTATTGAAAAGATCAAGTCCCCGTATGAATTGTATTGGTATGGTTGTGGCAATAGCTTTTATTTGATCGTAGGACTCCTGCCAAATACTATAGCAATAATAAATTTTCTTTGGTTTTTCAGAAAACATTTTCTGACAATTTTTAATTATTTTAGCTAAAAGTGTTGTTTTCCCTGACATTGATGGACCACACAGAAATGATCTGAAGGGTGTTTTAAATTGATACATGCTGCTGCTGCTGTTGATAACAGTCGAATTACAACTAACTGTAAATCATACTTGTCCAATAAATAAGTAGTAGTAGTAATAATTTTCCCATTGATCTATCTACGTTAACAAGAACAACAACAAAACAATATTTCATGGTCATTTATTTGCAACATGAAAACTCTATTTGTTCAACATGAACAACAACAACATAAGAATAACACTTGTTCAACAAGAACAGCAATATTTCATGAAAACTCTATTTGTTCAACATGAACAACATAAAAATGACACTTTATGTACAACATAAATAAAAACACTTTTGTACATGAACAAGAGTAAGAACAACACTTATTGTCTTAAAAACACTTTTTGTCCAGCAAGAACGCTTTATGTACATTAGCACACAGTAGCACACTTTTCTGTACAACAATACTTGAAAACAACAGAAAAAAAACACTTGGAACATGAACTAGCACAGTTGAACATTATGAATTTAAAAGGGGTCCCCCTCCAGGGCCGCGGGGCCGAAGGCCGGCCGTGGGAGGGACCCCCACCCCCCGGGGGCCGGCCGCGGGCAGGGCCCCCCCCCCTCCCCCTCCCCCCGGGAGTGGCCGCGGGAAGGGCCCCCTAACCCCCCAGGGGCCGCGGAGGCAATGTGGAAAACAAAACTGTATACAATAGTTGTCGTCACTGCTGCTACAGGTTAGGTTGGGTCAATGGTTAAGGTGGTGAGATTGGGTTAGTTAATTTATGAACGGTTGGTGGTTAGTTGGTTAGTTGGTTAGGTTAATTTATCCAGACCAAGTTGATTGCGATAGTCTGTGCATTCAACTCGGTCTGAAATACGGTAGTAGCCATGTGGCAGTACACTCACACCATTCTCGAGCACATAGACTTTGTCGGATATACACGACATTGCATTTTTTTCCACTCTCACAGTATAATTTCTATACTGTAGAGAGCGAATTGCAAGCACTTGTGCTCTCGGCACTAGGCTACTTTCTACACAGTCTCTGTACACGCTCATGTTGAAATAGCTCTTTACAAAATGTGTAAACCCCTTTACACGCCTGCTTTCCATCCCCATTATGAGTTTCAACGCAATAAACTTTGGGACCCGGGAACACCCCCCTGGATATCAAATCACTCCCCGTCTCTGATTTTAACATTAATAGTTGGTTGGGGGCTTGACGTTTCACCAACTCTGGGTAGAGGGACGGATTCCAGTTGGTGAAATCCATCCGTGAGCTGATGTGTTCCCCCTTTTCTAGATCACCCAATAAATCCTCGGTTTTTACCTTTAACAGCAGAGAATCTGTATCCCCATAGTAAACTTGAACCTCCCCCTCCCGTGGCCATTGCACCTTGCACACATTGTAAAAAACTACAACATGAGCTTTTTGGAAATTTCTAGTACTGAACTACCTCCTGCTATATTCTTGTTCAGTACCACATTTCGCTTTTTCCTGTGTAGAAGAACCATGCCAGCCTCTATGCTCGAGAACGATGTAAAATTGGGGTCGGTAAAAATTCGTGCACACTTTAGAGGGTCAGTCACGACGTCGGAGTGAGATCTGTTACGTACGCTTTCACACATTTTGCCAAACACTGAATTTAGAATGAGTTTATACATTTCCTTCTCTACTTTGGAGTTTGCCCTAGAGCGTTTATCAACAAAAGTGTCGATAAACGTTTTCAAATATGCTTTCTGATTGAACTGCAGGACCCTATGTATTTTGGTGATCTTGAAACCATTGTTCACCATCCAGTGCAAAAGCACATGGTGAACAACGATATTCTCCTTAGGGTCCAAATCAGCAATCAGTTTTTGCTTAGAGGGGGTCCAGTGCATCCCCATATCCTCAACCAGTGAGTTGAGGGCTCAGTGAGTCCCTGCTCACGGGTCGATTGATACAGGGAAAAACAAAATCTCTGACGGAATCGTGAAGCACCAGAGGAATATGCCCGTCAATTTCAAAGAACCATCCTTGCGGCCCATTGTCCTCGACGGTGGTAATTTCGGGGAACTCACAAGGATTCTCAAGCCATTGATAGTTCCCACACGGCAAAGAGTAGTGAGACATTGCCGAGGGGTACAATGAGTTTATGTCCAAGAACACTGCATTTGACTTTGCATCGGTGTTGCTGTTTTGTCAGCTCGGATCGGTTGACAAGACGCGATCCCCATGAAAAACATACCCTCCCCTCATTGAACGCTCTACAAAAAGATGTTGATCTACATCGGTGATTAGGCCTATTTTCTCTCTAATAATTTTAAAAATCAAATCCATCACCAAATGTGGCGTGGAAAAATAATAACCTATATCTAGCCCAAACTCTGAATTTACTTGTTCTGCGTTCTTGCAGACTATGTCCAACAGAGTTAAAACGTCACTGGCCAAGTACAATCTATAATAATCCCACCCATTTTTACAATTCCCCTTAACCCACACCTTCTTGGCAAACTCATAGTCCTCGGCTGTGCATTCACTACTGGTGAGTGAATTGTAAAAAGCTTCAATTGCAGGTAGTTTCACCTTGCTTAAGCGAGCGCCAGAACAGTAATAGTCGTATGCGTATACACCTTTGCAGGTCAATAGGTCATATATTTCACTGTTTGGAAAGTGATGTTTAAGCAAGGGAAACCTATCAAAATTGTCGCTTTTCTGCACTTGAATCAATTGACTCAATGCCTTGGGAAAAAAACTAAAAGAATCTAAAAACCTGATCTTATTCCAACACGTATGCCCATTATTTACTAACTGCCATTTCAGCTCGAGAAGCAACAACTCAGCCGATTTGGGAATAATGTTATAGGTAAATGAATTATTTACCCATGGACTGTCTACTCCCCCTCCCTCCCTATGCATACTTGCCAGTGCCGGTAAAATAAATTTTAAATCATAGTTTGCATTGTGGATAAAAACTGGGATAAAAAACTGTTGGCTAACATTTAAATTTCACGATTGATGCGCTACCCCTCTAAAATTACTACCCCCAGAGGATATTTCCTGCCACAAGTGATTGCGGTCTCTGACTTTCCCCCTCCCCCCTCTTTTCCCTTTAGTCCCCTTATCCCCCTTACAAACCCAGCATATTTTTTTATTTTTAATCTTGAGACGATCCTCTGCAGACAACACCATAGGATAATGTGTATTTTTCAAACGAGAAATAGCGCCATTAGCTGTGCCAATTAATTTAGTCAGTGCCTTGATCATGCACTCCCCCTCATCCAATGTTTCTACTATTTCTAACAACCGCATGGTGTTAGAACTGTCTCTTTGGGCATGGGCATAGGACACTGCAATAGCTTGATGTTCTTTGATTTGGTTTGGAAATCGAGGATCGTTCACTTCCACAAGCTTAGCTTCACAATCCAAAGATATTTTGTTGCACTGGAGGAGGGTATTTTGAAAATTTTTGAAGCGTAAAATGGCCCTATCCCCTGAAACCGTTTCCATTGACTGGTAAACATGCCGTCTACAGTGCTTCATATGATTTTGCAGGTTTAATTCTGTCCAAAATCTAGAGAGGCATGTCGGACAGTAGAAACATACCCCCTTATTCTTACCCTCCCCCAGAACTCTACTAATGTCTGTGATTGGATTAAAATGGCCAATTGAATTGGCAAGATCACTAGATGGTGGTGTTTACAACAACCAAACCCAGTGTTTTACCAATTCAATTGACGGGCCCCTTACAGGGAAAACCACCCCCTTCTTTTTAGAACGAACCCCATCTTCAAATTCAGTTTCAAACTGAACCACAGTAACGCCAATATTTAAATGGGTATTAGCCCTTTCAAAAATATCAATAGACCTAAGCGTTACTGGGTATTTTCCTTCTAAACAAGTGAAATATACAATGGCGAATTGGGACTCCTCCTTCCCATGTACAGCCCAGTGATCTAAACTCATCTTTGAGGCTCCATATTTCATTGGTATGAAAGCTGACAGGAGGAAAGCGTACTTGAAAAATTGTGCATCTGTTTCAAAATAAATCTATTTTACGACTTTACAACCTACTAGATCTGAATTATATTTTAAAATTATACCCTCATCCATATGCGCCCCTCTTCAAATAAAATTTTTCTTAAATATACAGATAATAACACTTAAATTTTCAATAAATAGAACTACAGAGCCACTCCCATTTTCATTATAGTTCTCAAGATGTGTAATAATATGACATACCCACTCGCAAAAAAACACCCTCAAAATTTTCTAAATTCGGATAGATCAAACGCATCTCGGAGTGTATATAATGGTGGTAAACTTTACTTTGCCCCTCATTTAAATAGAACACTTTTAAAACAATTGAAACCTTAATTGAATCCCTCCCCCCCTCCCCATAATTGAATTTGGTTCTCCAATAGTGCACGAATTCTATCTACATTGTCATGCACAATTTCTACGGGGTCAAACACAAAATTACCACACAAAAGCGAATTAAAAGGGTCAGCAAAAGTAGCAGTCTAGACAACTATTGTATTTAAAATTGTATTTGATAATTGAAATTCCGAAAAAGTCGTAAATTGGACATTGACCCCCTTCCCTCCCCCTCTTGTATATTATCAACACCCCCTCCCCCTCCACATTGTTAAATATTTGGGGTATGGCAAGCCACTTCAGCTGTTTGAAGTGGGGAAATGTATTCATTGGGGGGAGGGTTCCCAGGTAATTCGTTTGTTAAATCATTTAAAAGCTGTAGGGTGTCTGGACTCAGCAAAGGTAAGTCCCCCTGCTCAACTGCGCTATAATCTATTGTACATTGAAAAAATCAGTTAAAAAATCTTCAATATTATCTGGAATTTCTAGTGAATTACCACTCCATGGTGAATTGTTGGAGAGCTCCAGAGGAGCGTCTTCTTCTCCAACTGATGATGATTGCGACAAGGAATAAGGTACCAATACAACCTATAAATGAAAAATAGCTTATTTTTAATGTGTCTAAATCACCCTATTTTTAAAATTGAATTATTATTTAAAATGCCCTTAGTAGCATTTAATTCCCTACTCTATATATTCTGAAAGAAAATCCAACTTAATACATTTTAAAAAATTACATAGAAGGCAATACTTAACGAAAATCTAAAACGCTTTACATAGAAGGCAATTTGATTTGTGCAAACAACTCGCCCCCCCTCACTTTCCACTATTTAATGCCCCCCTCCGACCTGACCCAGCGGGCCACCGCAGTACTTCCCGACCCGTGGTGCTTCCCTACCCGGGACCCACAGTGCTTCCCGACCGCCATAGTGACCGCCATGCTTCCCGGGTCCCGTGGCGCAAAAAGCTATCTTTTTCTTAGAAATTCCAGCCCCATACTTTTCACGTGAAGAAACAGTTTTATGTTTTTTCACTTTACAATGATGATGATAGAATTGAGCCATGTCCCCCTCCCCCCCTTTTCAGCAATGTCCTAAATACATTGTTAGACCTTAATTTTAAAATAACTCGTTTCACTTCTACAAATAGAGATTGCGTAGGTCTGCGCTTAATTATTAAAATTGTCTGAATAACCGTTTTAATTTGATGGAGAAAAACAATCCCCCTCCCACCCTTTTCAGCAATGTCCTAAAAATAATGTTAGCAATTATTTTTGGGGGTATAACTTGTTTCGCTCTTACATAGAATATAGAATTCCAATGTCCTAAATATTTATCACTAATTTTGCAGACAATTTGTTCTCTGTCATTTTCAGACAAACACAGAAATATGCAAAAAGCATTAAAACCTAGATTGCCTAACCTAACCGCTAATGTAAACAAAACAGGAAAAGGGGTGACAAAACTATTTATAAGCTTGCGCGGAGCTTTATGTCAAAAATTAAAACTATAATATTCTAGCTAAAATAGCATTTTGAGATAAAAAGGCTCTCTAACAGTAATTGACTAGAAATTAGCTAAAAATACTATTATGAGATTGAAAAATAGCAACAGTTTATGGCCTACAGTGGGGGAACAGAGAAAATTGGAAAGATTAGAAAAAGAGAGTGGTTTTCTTTGACAAAGCAAAACAAAACAAAAAATTACATTATATTTAGATATATCTCTCTCAGGGAGGGGGAGCAGAGAAATTTAAAACAAGGGTGGGGGGCGGGGGGTTAATATTTTAATATCTCTGAGACACTTTTACTGCGCGATGAAAAATGGATATGTTTAGATATACCTGATAAGTTAGGTAAGAAAAAATGCTCACATTTGCAAATTCCAGCTGCACTTGGGTGCCAGATGGTCCTGGTAGCGCATGTTGGAGGGCAACCTCATGATCTTGTGAAGGCGGGGCAGCTCCTGAGACCCTTAACAAAGTATGATAAGGGGGTGACGGGTCGGCTATTTCATGATATTGTGTAGCTGGGGCTGCGGCATTGTAGTTATCCGCCCACTTTCTCTTTAACTTTCTGCCAGGCTGCATTCGGGCTGCCTCACCCTCTCTTGCTCTCTTAGATGGAGGGGGCACACATTCTTCACTATTGTCCTTAAAAGAAGAAAAAAAGTTAGTATCGAAATAATTTCCCCCTTTTTTTACAGAAGGAAAATTAGTATCCCCACCCCCACTAACCATAATTTTGTGTAGAAAGCATTTATCACTAAGAAACCCCCTCCCCAGCATTTTCAGTAAAGCAAAAAGTAAAAATATACTAAACTCAGAAATATAATGATATTTTAATTAATTAAAAAAGCTTATTCATAGACATCCCAGCCCCTTACTTTTCACGCAAAGAAACACTTTGTTTTCATTTTTCAATGAGGGTGTTAGAATTGAGGTATTGCCCCTTCCCTCCCCCTCCCCCCCTTTTCAGCCAAGTACAAAAGATATTGCTAGTAATTATTTTTGGAAATAAGCCGTTTCACTCTTCCATACAGGTTGCGAATCCACAAGCTTAATAAACAGCAATCTCTTTCTGCGTGAAAGTGTTTTTAATTTGACTGGAAAAACAATCCTTTTTTGATCTGTGAAACCTTTGGCTAAACCGCTAATGTAAGGATTGACATGCAGGAAGTGCAATTGTGGGGGTTTCGGCTAATTATAATCTTGCGGAAATGTTTTGTCAATTTAGCGGCTTAATGGCTAAGGGATTGACATAAAGTTGACAATCACTTTTAGATAGGCTTACAGAAAGAATAAATTCATTTCTATTGGAAGAATTATACTTGTAAAAACAATGGGGGGTTTTGAGGGGGTTTATGTAGTAAAAAGAACATATTTTATGTTTTCTAGCGAGTATAAAGATAGCATGGTGGAGGAGTTTGTACTGGAGTGGGAGGGGGGGGGGGTTACTTAAATATGCTGGAGGGGGACGAAGGAAAATAATTTTATTTTGAAAATAAAAAATGAAAATGTACTCACATTGTTAATCATTGCAGATGAAGCTTCAAGATCGATAATTTCATGTGTTATATCCATTGTGTCCTGGAACTTTCTGAATGTTTAATCACAACGCATGTCCGTTATATACGAAATCCCAAGGGCGAATTGTTATGTAATGGGGAAAACCATATGTAAGCGAGCCTCTGATTGGTCTAGAAGGAGATGTAACCGAGTCTCTGATTGGTTTAGAAGGATACACGTGATCCTGTTTCCTATTCATGGATCTTAACATTCGCCCCGAGCATGCACTTAGACAAACAACAACAACAAATAACTCGACCTTGGAAGAGGTTTTATTGACCCTGTCCCCGTTAGACTCAATAATCCAGCATTTGTTGATGTGAACTCTTGTTGACATCCAAGAAACTCCCGCCAATATGTAACCAACCCTCTGATTGGCTTAGAAGGAGACACGTGATCCTGTTTCCTATTCCTGGATCTTAACATTCGACCCTAGCGTGCACTTGGCCAAACAACAACAACAAATAAATCGACCATGGAAATTTAGTTCCCAATCGATTACGTAATCATTCTCCCTGGGGATTCCATGCCCATATATGGTGTGGGATTGGGACTGACAGCACAGGTGTTCTCCCTAGGGACTCTATGCCCAAATATGGGTGTAATCGTGGGAGTACTAGGGTCCTTTCTACTTGTGTCAAGCATCCCCAATCTTATAACTGGCTTTAAAACTAAATCAAAAGGTGCTAAGTGATAGGTTGCCAATTAGACTCCTCGGCACTATATCAAGATTGACTGGGGGTATTAAGTTGAAACATTTGGTGCTACTACTACTTCTACTCTTATAATAAAAATAAATCAAAATACTTTAAGTGTGTCTAAGTTCTCAAAGAGTATAGTAAGATTCTTTTTGGGAATGATATTATGTTTTAATTTTCAGGTCAATTTGAGGAGGTATAAAATAAAATTAAACAATGCTAGTATTTTCAGGATTAAGCATTAGTGAAAAGTTTTTCCAGCATACAAATAGCCAAATCACGGATTCTTGTAAAAAAAAACCGTAAAGATATAAAATATTTTTTTCTACGAAAAAGAGTATGGCAATAAAAAAAGAACAAATTAATTTAAAAAAACTAAGAATAAAATACATTTTAAATGTTTTCACTTTTTTGACTTTAATAAATAAAAAATTCTTGAAAATTTAAGGAATAAATATGAGTATATGTATATTAAACTTACAATCCACGGTCATTTGTTTTTTTTTTAGTAAAGTGCAAACTATGTTTTGGTTTTGAGAAGGCATGGGGGTTGTCACTACCCTTGAAAATTTTTGCTCCTTTTGAGTTTGACTTAGTTATTTATTTTAATTTATGTTCGTTCTGGCTTTATTTATTTATCGTTGGTGATTTGTGGTAGTTTTACGCATTGAAGATTATTTTACTTCATTTTTGCTCATTTTTGGTTTAATGGAGCCTTTTACTTTTCTTTGAAAAACTAAATTTTTGGAAATTTTTTTTTAAATTAATCTTCATCAAAACTGATTTCACTGGAATGTTTCCCCCATCAACTCCTTGGGCAAAAGAACATGTTTCAAAGTGCCTTCTGTGATCATCTAATGGAAAATCACCCTCTTCCCAGTTTCCAACCACACATGCACAAAAAGCACACTGAACCTGGTCACTTTGGCCAACAAAAAAAAACAATCCAGCTTTTGCAAGTTCTTTGGTGTCGATGAAATCCTTTCACCACCTTCCATTAAACATCCTTAATCTAACATCCTCTCGTTTAAGACAGTGCGTTTTTCTTGCGACAGTAAAGGTCGGAAGGTGTACCTTGGTGGTTGCAGATGAAAATTAATATGGTTTTGACTATAGCTTCTTGATCCCATGTATCGCTCACAAATGTCATAGCCTCCAGTTAAAGCAGAAGGTTTTACTGGGATGTTTCTCACATCAATTCTTGGAACAAAAGGACATGTTTCAAAGCGTCTCCTATGTTTTATCTATTTTAGAATCTGGTACACCCCTTGTGAGCCTGGAAGTAGTGTCTGTGTCTGTCTGAATTTCGATAAATTTCCCCTTAATATGTCTTAATATGAGGGGGAGGAGGGCATTGGAGCCTTTGGAGGTTGCGTCATTGATTACTAAGGGCTGTCGTATCATCACCTAAAATGTATACGAATTTTAATTCGGAAATCCCGTCTCCCCATGTAGAGGATTGATTTTATCTGGCCACTTGACTAGGGCAACCAAACTTTGTTTTCCATAAAATTTAGGTGGTATCTTACAATGTCTTCTGTTGACTGTCCCTTAATGACAAGAGTCTAGATAGACTCCCTCCCCCTTGTTTCACCCCACACAGAGGTTAGGTCAGGCTTTGGTTTCTGACTTCTCACCAATTTCCGTCTAGATCTAAAAATTTCATTCAATATATGTCCTCATGACAATAATTTAGAACTCCCCCCCCCCTCGCCATATCACCATCAGAGGTTTAATTGTGTACAAACATCATCTTATAGACACGTGTAGGACACTCTGTTTTGCTTTCTATCAAGTTTGTTTAATCTGGTGTACGTGCAAGTGACACGGATCCAAACCCCCCTCCCGTTCCCCATTATGAACTGGGTCCCAACTAAACCTGCTTGAGTCTGTTTCTGAGCCCGAGCCTTCCATGCACACAATATTCCGGTCAAGTTTAATCAAAGTATGAAATTATAATGAAAATAAAAATTCAAAATTTGGCATTCCCTGGTTAGGATAACTTTTCCGGAATTTTTCCTAGCAATTTATAAGATATACAAAGTTTTCAATGTTTGGGTCCAGATAGATATTTTTATGCTTAAAACGAGTCCGATGTTAAATCTTTCTTCAGAAGTTTACTTCCTGGGATAGGGCAGTTTTGTTTTCTTTTTGTTCATACTATTTAGAAGACTAAAAAAGTGATTGTTGTTTACCCCCTACAAAATTATCGTAAATTGTACAAATTTCGGGGGATCTTTTCCTCTCTGTGTCAACATCTCCATATTGGAAATGTTGGTACTCTTCCATTAGCTGGACTCTTTTTATATCTCAAACTCGAGCGCTTTGAAAAACCCGTTTTTCAACGGGATGATGCAAGACACAGCTGTAGTCTATAGCTTGATTTAATTGCGTATACGATATTTAAAGTGTTGTTTTGGGGGGGGGGGGGGGGAAAGAGGTACCTAGGTTAGGTTACGTATTTAATATATGCTATGCTTTGCCCTGCCACCCCCCCCGTAATGTACAAATATATAGCCCAAATTTGTTTCTAAACTATTATATAGTCATCCCATTTTATTTCATTTCATTAGCATTAACCCAACTGGCACAATATAAAAGAGTCCAGCTAATGGAAGAGTATAGACATTTTTTGTGAATTTATATATATCCGTGTTGTCAAGCTACATTCCCCTGGCAACTGTAATATAAAATTACGGGAGCAACAGCGCTGCCCCCCAATACATTAATCAAATAGTTTGGAGGCGATTGTAGTAGAAAGGCCTTATTGACTCGTGATACCCACCCCTGCTGCCATCTACAATTTAGTTTAATGCTGACGGGACATAATTTATTCAAGGATTATCTATCGAGTCTAATGGGGGTCAAGGTCAATCGATCTGTTGTTGTTTGGCCACGTGTAATGACTTGAGGGGTGATTTACATAATCGATGGGGGAATTATTGGTTCACGAAGGGGGAATTAAGAAACAAACATGGCTTCTTTAATCTTAGGCCTGAGGGATAAACGTTCTTTAGGTCAGAGAGAAAAATTAATATTCTATTTTAAATAGGGCTTCATCGATCTTTAGTGTCAGGAATTATAAATGACATCACTTGTTATCTTGGAATTATGCAGGAGTCTAAAGAGATAGAAATTCTATTTTTAAATACGGCTTCACGGAGCTTTAAGTCGGAGAGATAAATTGATATTCTAACGAAGGGGGAATTAAGAAACATTATGGCTTCTTAAATCTTAGGCCTGAGGGATAAACGTTCTTTAGGTCAGAGAGAAAAATTAATATTCTATTTTTAAATAAGGCTTCATCGATCTTTAGTGTCAGGAATTATAAATGACATCACTTGTTATCTTGGAATTATGCGGGAGTCTAAAGAGATGGAAATTCTATTTTTAAATACGGCTTCACGGAGCTTTAAGTCGGAGAGATAAATTGATATTCTAACGAAACCATAATAGTTTAGCTAGGAACATTTATGAGATGAAGAGATTAACGTAGGAAGGGGTTTCCTAGAAATTTGAAATGTGAAAGCACAGAGATGCCAAAAAACAAAAGGAACACACAGAAATTACTTTTAGGGGATTATTTGGGCGAAACGGTTTTAAACAGCTTATGGAATTATTTCGGCGAAACCGTTAGAGACGATGATTTAAAAGATGATTTAAAAGATGATTTTAGAAGAGGTTTTGATTGTGGTCGTTATAATACACAAGTTCCATTTGAACAGTGTTGTGAGGTCCCCTACCACAACCCCAAAGGGCCCCGATCGCCCTACCCCGATCCAAAGGGTTCCAATCCCCATACCCCAATCCAGAAGGAACCCCCCGGTCCCCCAAGGTTGCCCGGGCGGCCCCCCGGCCCCCCGACCCGCAAAGGCCCACACCGGGCCCCCCAAAGGCACATCGAGCTCCCAAAAGACCACCCGGGTCCCAAAGGCCTTCACCCGGTCTCCAAATGTCCCCCAGGCTCTCAACCGGCCCCCAGGACCCCCAAAGGCCCTCCACCGGTCCCCAAAGGTCCCCCAGGCTCCCAAAGGGCCCCCACCCTCCCCTCCCTCTCCCTCTCCTCCCCCTCCTCACCGTCCCCTCCCCCTCCCCCTCCTCCTCCTCCCCTCCCCCTCCCCTCCTCCCCTCCCCTCCCACTCCCCTTCTCCCCTCCCCATTTTTTTAATATTTTTTGTGCATTGAGACACAGAAGGGCACCCTCCCCCAAGGGTCCCCCAAACCCCCGCCCCCGGGCCCCCCCCCCCCCAAAGAGTCCCCTCTCCATTTTTTTAATACTTTTTTATGGCTTTATTATATCTTTTTTGAACAAGATCCATTCATAATGTCATTCCTAAACCCATTTTCCAACCTCAAAGAGTCCCCTCCCCAATTCGTAAATACTTTCTTGAATTTTTTAACATGGTATTTTTTTAACTTTTTACGTATCTTAGAATGACATGAAATATGCTTACGGCTCTACCAATCGTACTCTGTGCTTGTTCATGGACACGACGTGGCTTTTCCACAGGTACTCTATGGCAGGTTATCGACACTACCGAGTTTATTGCATGCATTAAATCAGTATTTTTTACGCAGTGGAAGGATCAACACACAATTCATATCTGTAAAAAGTGAAGATGAATTATTCGACGAAAGTATGTGCACATGAAAAAATCATTGTCGTGTTGAACGCTGACAAGGAGAAATACCTGAACTATGAAACGAGTGCAAGTGGAGATCTTATTGGCAATGTATGCATACGTTGTCATGACAGTGAGGAGTTAAATTCCTTTGGTGTACCCAAGAATTTCCATCATGCAAGTGGTGGATATGCGAGAGTAACATTACCAGAGAAATTAGTAGTCAAAGAGAATGCCAACTTAAAAATAATAGTTGATGAAGAGGGACAACTTCTAGCTAATGGCTCTGGTAGCATGTTAGCCGTTGATAGATCTTATCGCAATCATTCCGGTGTTAGCATTCGAATGAAAGCAAAAGGAAAAAGAAGACATGCATACAGCTGCATCAACATCATAAATCTTATCATGTCAATGTGCCAAAACTGCTATCTATGTAAAAATAATGTGACAATAGACAGTGAAATCGCAGGCATAATAAAAAGGACATTAGCAGACAATATCATCAATGAATATAAAGATGAATTGACGGAAAATGAAGCGCAAGTGTACTAATAATGTATTTAACATATTTTTATATCAATATTCTACATGTCCTTTTTACATTAAAAATATCTTATGCATTATTTTGTTAAGTGTTCATTATTTTTAGGGTATGCTAGAACGTCAAACGTTCAGAATATCTATTAAAAAGGTCAGAGATGTAAGAAAAATAATTTTAGAGATAATGATACTACTAGCAGGCTAAATTTTTCATAGAAGATAGAAAAGTTCGAGTTCTCTTCTGAATTTTACCAAAGAACACAATTCAATTCTAATTTCACCAGAGAAAATAAAAAGCTTACTCTTCACTTTTAAGTTCACCAAGACATAAAAAATTTAAAGTTCACTTCTAAATTTTTCCGTAGAAGATAGGAAAAGTTATACTATGATAGTGATTATTTTCCATGAAGATAAATAGTTTCACTTTAATTTTAAATTTTCTTAAATTCAATTCCGACTTTTCTCAAAGAGTCAAATTTAAAGTTCTATTCCACATATTTTCCCGGAACAAGAAAAGTCCCAAGACATAAAAAATTTTAAGTTCACTTCTAAATTGGCCCGTAGAAGATAGGAAAAGTTATACTATGATTGTGATTATTTTCTATGAAGATAAAAAATTTCACTTTAATTCTAAATTTTCTTAAATTCAGTTCTGACCATTCTCAAAGAGATGAAAAAATTTAAAGTTCTGTTCCAAATATTTCCCCGGAAGAAGAAAAGTTCAACTTCGATTCTGAATTTTCTCATTGAAAATGATATAAGTTATTGATCAATTCTATTTTCCCAAAATAATATAAAAAGTTTCCACTTCAGTTCAGATTTTTCTCAAAGAGATGAAAAATTTAAAATACTATTCCAAATTTTTCATAGAAGATAGAAAAGTTCAAGTTCGATTCTGAATTTTCTCAATGAAAATGAAATAAGTTATTGATCAATTCTATTTTCCCAAAATAATATAAAATTTTCCACTTCAATTCAGATTTTTCTCAATGAGATGAAAAAATTTAAAATATTGTTCCAAATTTTTCTTAGAAGATAGAAAAGATCAAGTTCTAATCTGAATTTTACCAAAGAACACAATTCAATTCTAATTTCTCCAGAGAAAATAAAAAGCTTCCGCTTCATTTTTAAGTTAACCAAGACAGAAAAACTTTTAAATTCTGTTCTAAATTTTTCCTTAGAAGATTGGAAAAGTTTAACATTGATTTTGATTATTTTCTATGAAGATAAAAAGTTTCTCTTTAATTCAAAAATTTCTTAAATTCAGTTCTAACCTTTCTCAAAGAGATGAAAAAATTTGAAGTTCTGTTCAATATATTTTCTCGGAAGAAGAAAAGTTCAACTTCGATTCTGAATTTTCTCAATGAAAATGAAATAAGTTATTGATCAATTCTATTTTCCCAAAATAATATAAAATTTTCCACTTCAGTTCAGATTTTTCTCAAAGAGATGAAAAATTTAAAATACTTTTCCATATTTTTCATAGAAGATAGAAAACTTCAAGTTCTCTTCTGAATTTTACCAACAAACAAAATTCAATTCTAATTTCTCCAGAGAAAATAAAAAAGCTTCCACTTCAGTTTTAAGTTCACCAAGACATAAAAAATTTAAAGTTCTGTTCTAAATTTTTCTGTAGAAGATAGGAAAAGTTATACTATGATAGTGATTATTTTCCATGAAGATAAAAAGTTTCACTTTAATTCTAAATTTTCTTAAATTCAGTTCCGACTTTTCACATAGAGATCACATAGAAATTCTAAAAAATTTAAAGTTCTGTTCAATATATTTTCTCGGAAGAAGAAAAGTTCAACTTCGATTCTGAATTTTCTCATTGAAAATGAAATAAGTTATTGTCCAATTCTATTTTCCCAAAATAATATAAAAATTTTCCACTTCAGTTCAGATTTTTCTCAAAGAGATGAAAAATTTAAAATACTTTTCCAAATTTTACATACAAGATAGAAAACTTCAAGTTCGCTTCTGAATTTTACCAACAAACTCAATTCAATTCTAATTTCTCCAGAGAAAATAAAAAAGCTTCCACTTCAGTTTTAAGTTCACCAAGACATAAAAAATTTAAAGTTCTGTTCTAAATTTTTCTGTAGAAGATAGGAAAAGTTATACTATGTTAGTGATTATTTTCCATGAAGATAAAAAGTTTCACTTTAATTCTAAATTTTCTTAAATTCAGTTCTGACTTTTCACATAGAGATGAAAAAAATTTAAAGTTCTGTTCCAAATTTTTCATAGAATATTGGAAAAGTTATACTTTGATCGTGAATATTCAAGTTCTCTTCTGAATTTTACCAAAGAACACACTTCAACTCTAATTTCTCCAGAGAAAATAAAAAGCTGCCACTTCAGTTTTAAGTTCGACATGACATAAAAAATTTAAAGTTCAATTCTAAATTTCTACATAGAAGATAGGAAAAGTTATACTATGATTGTGATTATTTTCTATGAAGATTAAAAGTTTCACTTCAATTTTAAATTTTCTCAAAGAAGTAAAGAAAAGTTCAACTTCGATTCTGAATTTTCTCAATGAAAATGAAATAAGCTATTGATCATTTCTATTTTCCCAAAATAATATAAAAATTTCCACTTCAGTTCAGATTTTTTTCTCAAAGAGATGAAGAAATTTAAAGTTCTGTTCCAAATTTTTCATAGAAGATAGGAAAAGTTATACTTTGAACGTGAATATTCGAGTTCTATTCTGAATTTTACCAAAGAACACAATTCAATTCTAATTTCCCCAATAAAAAATTTAAAGTTCAATTCTAAATTTTTCGGTGGAAGATAGAAAAAGTAATACCATACATGTGAATATTTTCTCGGAAGATAAAAAGTTTTAGTTCAATTTAAAATTTTCTCAACGAAGTGAAGAAGAATTCAAGTTATCTGCTGAATTTTTACAAAAGAACATAATTCAATTCTAATTTCACCACAGAAAATAATAATATTCCACTTCATTTCCTTATTTCACAAAGACAAAAACAAATTTAAAGTTCAATTCTAAATTTTTCGGTGGAAGATAGAAAAAGTAATACCATACTTGTGAATATTTTCATGGAAGATAAAAAGTTCTAGTTCAATTTAAAATTTTCTCAAGGAAGTGAAGGAAAGTTCAAGTTCTCTTCTGAATTTTCTCAATGAAAAAGAAATTAGTCATTGATCATTTCTATTTTTCCAAATAATATAAAATTTTCCACTTTAGTTCAGATCTGGCTCGAAGAGATGAAAAATTTAAAATACTGTTCCAAATTTTTCACTGAAGATAAAAAAGTTCAAGTTCTCTTCGGAATTTTACCAAACAACACACTTCAATTCCAATTTCACCAGAGAAAATTAAAATCTTCCAATTAAGTTCTTTTTTCCACAAAGACCAAGAAATTTAAAGTTCAATTCTAAATTTTTAGATGGAACACAAAAAAACTAAAACCATATTTGTGAATATTTTTACGTAAGATAAGAGCTTCTAGTTAACTTTAAAATTTTCTCAACGAAGTGAAGAAAAGTTCAAGTTCTCTTCTGAACTTTACTAAGGAACACACTTCAATTCTAATTTCTCCAGAGAAAACAAAAATCTTCCACTTCAGTTCTTTATTTCACAAAGACATAAAGAAATTTAAAGTTCAATTCTACTTTTTCGGTGGAAGATAGAAAAAGTAATACCATACTTGTGAATATTTTCAAGGAATATAAAAAGTTCTAGTTGAATTTCAAATTTTCTCAATGAAGTCAAGGATAGTTCAAGTTCTCTTCTGAACTTTACCAAAGAACACACTTCAATTCTAATTTCTCCAAATAAAATAAAAATCTTCCAATTAAGTTCTTTATTTCACAATGACATAAAGAAACTTAAGTTTAAATTCTAATTTTTCGATTTGAGCTATAAAAATTAATACAATAAATGTTAATATTTTCATGGAACATGAAAAGTTCTAATTAAACTTAAAATTTTCTCAACGAAGTGAAGAAAAGTTCAAGTTCTCTTCTGAACTTTACCAAAAGAACACACTTCAATTCTAATTTCTCCAGAGAAAATAAAAATCTTCCACTTCAGTTCTTTATTTCACAAAGACATAAAGAAATTTAAAGTTCAATTCTAATTTTTCGGTGGAAGATAGAAAAAGTAATACCATACTTGTGAATATTTTCACGGAAGATAAAAAGTTCTAGTTCAATTTAAAATTTTCTCAACGAAGTCAAGGAAAGTTCAAGTTCTCTTCTGAACTTTACCAAAGAACACACTTCAATTCTAATTTCTCCAGAGAAAACAAAAATCTTCCACTTCAGTTCTTTATTTCACAAAGACATAAAGAAATTTAAAGTTCAGTACTAAATTTTTCGGTGGGAGATAGAAAAATTAATACCATACTTGTGATTATTTTCACGGAAGATAAAAAGTTCTAGTTCAATTTAAAATTTTCTAAATGAAGTGAAGAAAAGTTCAAGTTCTCTACTGAATTTTACCAAAGAACACAATTCAATTCTAATTTCTACAGAGAAAATAAAAATCTTCCATTTCAGTTCTTTATTTCACAAAAGACATAAAGAAATTTAAAGTTCAATTCTAAATTTTTCGGTGAAAGATAGAAAAAGTAATACCATACTTGTGAATATTTCCCGGAAGATAAAAAGTTCTAGTTCAATTTAAAATTTTCTCAACGAATTGAAGAAAAGTTCAAGTTCTCTTCTGAACTTTACCAAACAGCACACTTCAATTCTAATTTCTCCAGAGAAAATAAAAATCTTCCACTTCAGTTTTAAGTTCCCCAAAGAAATAAAGAAATTTAAAGTTGTATTCTAAATTTTTAGATGGAAGATAGAAAAAGTAATACTATGACTGCGATTGTTTTTCATGAAGATCAAAAGTTTCACTTTATTTATAATTTTTTTAAATTCAGTTCTGATTTTTCTCAAAGAGATGAAAAATTTAAAGTTCTGTTCCAAATTTTTCATAGAAGATAGAAAAAGTTATACATTGATTGTGAATATTCAACATGAAGATAAGGAACTCCACTTTAATTCAGAGTTTTCTCGAAGAAGTGCAAATTGTTCAAGTTCTCTTCTGAATTTTCTTAAAGAAGAGAAAAAAGTTAACTCAATTCTGAATTTTACCAATGAAAATGAAAAAACCTTCCACTTCAGTTCTTAATTTCTCAAAGACATAAAAAATTTAAAGTTCAGTTCTAAATTTCTCTGTAGAAGATAGGAAAAGTTATTCTATGATTGTGATTATTTTCCAGTGAAGATAAAAAGTTTCACTTTAATTCTAATTTTCTTAAGTTCACTACCGATTTTTTGCAAAAAGATGAAAAATTTAAAGTCCTGTTCCAAATTTTTCATAGAAGATAGGAAAAGTTATACATTGATTTGAATATTCGACATGAAGATAAGGAGCATCACTTTAATTCTGAGTTTTCTCGAAGAAGTGCAAAATGTTCAAGTTCTCTTCTGAATTTTCTTAAAGAAGTGAAAAAAGTTAGCTCAATTCTGAATTTTACCAATGAAAATGAAAAAAGCTTCCACTTCAGTTCTTAATTCCTCAAAGACATAAAAAAATTCAAAGTTCTAATTTTTCCAAGAAAATAAAAAGGCTCCACTTCAGTTCTGGTTTTTTTCTCAAAGAGATAAAAAATTTAAAGTTCTTTTCTAATTTTAAATTAAATTTTAGCTCCTTTGTCTTATGAATTTATCCATCAAATTTTTAAATTACAAAATGAGTGACTCGTTCTATTATTAAAGACAATCGTTCAAACTCGTTCATCTAACCTTCAAAACAATAGGTTAGGTTAGGTATAAATAAATATGAATAAATAAATAGAAATATTTCTACATGTTTAAGTTAGGTTAGGTTAGGTTAACTTATCATGAGTGCTCATGATAAGTTAACCTAACCTTTTCCGGCGAGTATGGTTAGGTTAGGTTAGACTAGATTAAGTTAGGTTGGATTAGGTTAGGTTAGGTTAGGTTAGCCTACGTACGCTTCACTTAGGTTAGCTTAGGTTTGGTGAAAGACATGCAAAAAGTTAGGTGTATGATTAGGTTAGGTTAGATTAAGTTAGGTTAGGTTAGGTTAGGTTGGGGTGGGTTAGCCTTCGGACGCGCGCGTACGTAGGCTAACCTAGCCCAACCTAACTTAACCTAACCTAACCTAACTTAATCTAACCTAACCTAATCATACACCTAACTTTTTGCATGTCTCTCACCTAACCTAAGCTAACCTAAGTGAAGCGTACGTAGGCTAACCTAACCTAACCTGATCTAACCTAACTTAATCTAGTCTAACCTAACCTAGCCATACTCGCCGGAAAAGGTTAGGTTAACTTATCATGAGCACTCATGATAAGTTAACCTAACCTAACATAACTTAAACATGTAGAAATGTTTCTATTTATTTATTCATATTTATTTATACCTAACCTAACCTATTGTTTTGAAGGTTAGATGAACGAGTTTGAACGATTGTCTTTAATAATAGAACGAGTCACTCATTTTCTAATTTAAAAATTTGATGGATAAATCCATAAGACAAAGGAGCTAAAATTTAATTTAAAATTAGAAAAGAACTTTAAATTTTTCATCTCTTTGAGAAAAAAACAGAACTGAAGTGGAGCCTTTTTATTTTCTTGGAAAAATTAGAAGAAAACTTTGAATTTTTTATGTCTTTGAGGAATTAAGAACTGAAGCGGAAGCTTTTTTCATTTTCATTGGTAAAATTCAGAATTGAGCTAACTTTCTTACTTCTTTAAGAAAATTCAGAAGAGAACTTGAACATTTTGCACTTCTTCGAGAAAACTCAGAATTAAAGTGATGCTCCTTATCTTCATGTCGAATATTCAAATCAATGTATAACTTTTTCTATCTTCTATGAGAAATTTGGAACAGAACTTTAAATTTTTCATCTCTTTGCAAAAAATCGGTAGTGAACTTAAGAAAATTAGAATTAAAGTGAAACTTTTATCTTCACTGGAAAATAATCACAGTCATTGTATAGCTTTTTCTATCTTCTACAGAATAATTTAGAACTGAACAATAAATTTTATATGCCATTGCGAAATTAAGAACTGATGTGAAAGGTTTGTTCATTCTAATTGGTAAAATTAAGACCTGAGTTAAATCTTTTATCTTCTTTAAGAAAATTCAGAAGAGAACTTGAACAATTTGCACTTCTTCGAGAAAACTCTGAATTAAAGTGGAGTTCCTTATCTTCATGTTGAATATTCACAGTCAATGTATAACTTTTTCTATCTTCTATGAAAAATTTGGAACAGAACTTTAAATTTTTCATCTCTTTGAGAAAATTCAGAACTGAATTTAAAAAAATTATAAATAAAGTGAAACTTTTGATCTTCATGGAAAACAATCGCAGTCATAGTATTACTTTTTCTATCTTCCATCTAAAAATTTAGAATAGAACTTTAAATTTCTTTATTTCTTTGGGCAACTTAAAGCTGACGTGGAAGATTTTTATTTTCTCTGGAGAAATTAGAATTGAGTTTTGTTCTTTGGTAAAATTCAGAGGAGAACTTGAACTTTTCATCACTTCGTTGAGAAAATTTTAAATTTAACTAGAACTTTTTATCTTCCGGGAAAATATTCACAAGTATGGTATTACTTTTTCTATCTTCCACCGAAAAATTTCGAATTGGACTTTAAATTTCTTTATGTCTTTTGCGAAATAAAGAACTGAATTGGAAGATTTTTATTTTCTCTGTAGAAATTAGAATTGAATTGTGTTCTTTGGTAAAATTCAGTAGAGAACTTGAACTTTTCTTCACTTCATTTTAGAAAATTTTAAATTGAACTAGAACTTTTTATCTTCCGTGAAAATAATCACAAGTATGGTATTAATTTTTCTATCTCCCACCGAAAAATTTAGTATTGAACTTTAAATTTCTTTATGTCTTTGTGAAATAAAGAACTGAAGTGGAAGATTTTTGTTTTCTCTGGAGAAATTAAAATTGAAGTGTGTTCTTTGGTAAAGTTCAGAAGAGAACTTGAACTTTCCTTGACTTCGTTGAGAAAATTTTAAATTGAACTAGAACTTTTTATCTTCCCTGAAAATATTCACATGTATGGTATTACTTTTTCTATCTTCCACCGAAAAATTAGAATTGAACTTAAAATTTCTTTATGTCTTTGTGAAATAAAGAACTGAAGTGGAAGATTTTTGTTTTCTCTGGAGAAATTAGAATTGAAGTGTGTTCTTTGGTAAAGTTCAGAAGAGAACTTGAACTTTTCTTCACTTCGTTGAGAAAATTTTAAATTGAACTAGAACTTTTTATCTTCCGGGAAAATATTCACAACTATGGTATTAATTTTTCTATCTCCCACCGAAAAATTTAGAAATGAAATTTAAATTTCTTTATGTCTTTGTGAAATAAAGAAGTGAAGTGGAAGATTTCTGTTTTTTCTGGAGAAATTGGAATTGAAGTGTGTTCATTGGTAAAGTTAAGAAGACAACTTGAACATTCATTGAATTCGTTGAGAAAATTTTAAATTCAACTATAACTTTTTATCTTCCGTGAAAATAATCACAAGTTTGATATTACTTTTCTATCTCCCACCAAAAATTTAGAATTGAACTTTAAATTTCTTAATTTCTTTGTGAAATAAAGAACTGAAGTGGAAGATTTTTATTTTCTCTGGAGAAATTGCAATTGAAGCGTGTTCTTTGGTAAAATTCAGAAGAGAACTTGAATTTTTCTTCACTTCGGTGGGAAAATTTTAAATTGAACTAGAACTTTTTATTTTCCGGGAAAATATTCACAAGTATGGTATTACTTTTTCTATCTTCCACCGAAAAATTTAGAAATGAACTTTAAATTTCTTTGTCTTTGTGAAATAAATAACTGAAGTGGAAGATTTTAATTTTCTCTGGAGAAATTAGAATTGAATTGTGTTCTTTGGTAAAATTCCGAAGATAACTTGAACTTTTTTATCTTCAGTGAAAAATTTGGAACAGTATTTTAAATTTGTCATCTCTTCGAGCCAGATCTGAACTAAAGTGGAAAATTTTTATATTATTTGGAAAAATAGAAATGATCAATGACTAATATCTTTTTCATTGAGAAAATTCAGAAGAGAACTTGAACTTTCCTTCACTTCGTTGAGAAAATTTTAAATTGAACTAGAACTTTTTATCTTCCATGAAAATATTCACCAGTATGGTATTACTTTTTCTATCTTCCACCGAAAAATTTAGAATTGAACTTTAAATTTCTTTATGTCTTTGTGAAATAAGAAACTGAAGTGGAATATTTTTGTTTTCTCTGGTGAAATTAGAATTGAAGTATGTTCTTTGGTAAAATTCAGCAGATAACTTGAATGCTTCTTCACTTCGTTGAGAAAATTTTAAATTGAACTAGAACTTTTTATCTTTCGGGAAAATATTCACACGTATGGTATTACTTTTTCTATCTTCCACCGAAAAATTTAGAATTGAACTTTAAATTTTTTATTGTGGAAATTAGAATTGAATTTTGTTCTTTGATAAAATTAAGAATACAACTTGAATATTCACGTTCAAATTATATCTTTTCCTGTCTTCTATGAAAAATTTGGAACAGAACTTTAAATTTCTTCATCTCATTGAGAAAAAAATCTGAACTGAAGTGGAAATTTTTATATTATTTTGGGAAAACAGAAATGATCAATAGCTTATTTCATTTTCATTGAGAAAATTCAGAATCGAAGTTGAACTTTTCTTCACTTCTTTGAGAAAATTTAAAATTGAAGTGAAACTTTTAATCTTCATAGAAAATAATCACAATCATAGTATAACTTTTCCTATCTTCTATGTAGAAATTTAGAACTGAACTTTAAATTTTTTATGTCGTGTCGAACTTAAAACTGAAGTGGCAGCTTTTTATTTTCTCTGGAGAAATTAGAATTGAATAGTGTTCTTTGGTAAAATTCAGAAGAGAACTTGAATATTCACGATCAAAGTATAACTTTTCCAATATTCTATGAAAAATTTGGAACAGAACTTTAAATTTTTTTCATCTCTATGTGAAAAGTCGGAACTGAATTTAAGAAAATTTACAATTAAAGTGAAACTTTTTATCTTCATGGAAAATAATCACTATCATAGTATAACTTTTCCTATCTTCTACAGAAAAATTTAGAATAGAACTTTAAATTTTTTATGTCTTGGTGAACTTAAAACTGAAGTGGAAGCTTTTTATTTTCTCTGGAGAAATTAGAATTGAAATGTGTTTGTTGGTAAAATTCAGAAGAGAACTTGAAGTTTTCTATCTTGTATGTAAAATTTGGAAAAGTATTTATAATTTTTCATCTCTTCGAGAGAAATCTAAACTGAAATGGAAAATTTTTATATTATTTTGGGAAAATAGAATTGGTCAATAACTTATTTCATTTTCAATGAGAAAATTCAGAAACGAAGTTGAACTTTTTTTCTTCCGGGAAAATATATTGAACAGAACTTTAAATTTTTTCATCTCTATCTGAAAAGTCGGAACTGAATTTAGGAAAATTTAGAATTAAAGTGAAAATTTTTATCTTCATGGTAAATAATCACTATCATAGTATAACTTTTCCTATCTTCTACAGAAAAATTTAGAACAGAACTTTAAATTTTGTATGTCTTGGTGAACTTAAAACTGAAGTGGAAGCTTTTTATTTTCTCTGGAGAAATTAGAATTGAATTGTGTTTGTTGGTAAAATTCAGAAGAGAACTTGAACTTTTCTATCTTCTATGTAAAATTTGGAATAGTATTTTAAATTTTTCATCTCTTTGAGAAAAATCTGAACTGAAGTGGAAAATTTTTATATTATTTTGGGAAAATAGAATTGATCAATAACTTATTTCATTTTCAATGAGAAAATTCAGAATCGAAGTTGAACTTTTCTTCTTCCGAGAAAATATATTGAACAGAAATTTAAATTTTTTCATTTCTTTAAGAAAGGTCGGAACTGAATTTAAGAAAATATAGAATTAAAGTGAAACTTTTTATCTTCATAGAAAATAATCACAATCAAAGTATAACTTTTCCTATCTTCTAAGGAAAAATTTAGAACTGAACTTTAAATTTTTTATGTCTTGGTAAATTTAAAACTGAAGTGGAAGCTTTTTATTTTCTCTGGAGAAATTAGAATTGAATTGTGTTCTTTGGTAAATTCAGATTAGAACTTGATCTTTTCTATCTTCTATGAAAAATTTGGAACAATATTTTAAATTTTTCATCTCTTCGAGAAAAATCTGAAGTGAAGTGTTAAATTTTATATTATTTTGGGAAAATAGAATTGATCAATAACTTATTTCATTTTCATTGAGAAAATTCAGAATCGAACTTGAACTTTTCTATCTTCTATGTAAAATTTGGAATAGTATTTTAAATTTTTCATCTCTTTGAGAAAAATCTGAACTGAAGTGGAAAATTTTTATATTATTTTGGGAAAATAGAATTGATCAGTAACTTATTTCATTTTCAATGAGAAAATTCAGAATCGAAGTTGAACTTTTCTTCTTCCGGGGAAATATTTGGAACAGAACTTTAAATTTTTTCATCTCTTTGAGAATGGTCAGAACTGAATTTAAGAAAATTTAGAAATAAAGTGAAATTTTTTATCTTCATAGAAAATAATCACAATCATAGTATAACTTTTCCTATCTTCTACGGAAAAATTTAGAAGTAAACTTTAAATTTTTTAAGTCTTGGGACTTTTCTTGTTCCGGGAAAATATTTGGAATAGAACTTTAAATTTGACTCTTTGAGAAAGGTCGGAATTGAATTTAAGAAAATTTAGAATTAAAGTGAAACTATTTATCTTCATGGAAAATAATCACTATCATAGTATAACTTTTCCTATCTTCTACGGAAAAATTTAGAAGTGAACTTTAAATTTTTTATGTCTTGGTGAACTTAAAAGTGAAGAGTAAGATTTTTATTTTCTCTGGTGAAATTAGAATTGAATTGTGTTCTTTGGTAAAATTCAGAAGAGAACTTGAACTTTTCTATCTTCTATGAAAAATTTAGCCTGCTAGTAGAATCATTATCTCTAAAATTATTTTTCTTACATCTCTGACCTTTTTAATAGATATTCTGAACGTTTGACGTTCTAGCATACCCTAAAAATAATGAACACTTAACAAAATAATGCATAAGATATTTTTAATGAAATAAGGACATGTAGAATATTGATATAAAAATATGTTAAATACATTATTATACATTATTAGTACACTTGCGCTTCACTTTCCGTCAATTCATCTTTATATTCATTGATGATATTGTCTGCTAATGTCCTTTTTATTCTGCCTGCGATTTCACTGTCTATTGTCACATTATTTTTACATAGATAGCAGTTTTGGCACATTGACATGATATGATTTATGATGTTGATGCAGCTGTATGCATGTCTTCTTTTTCCTTTTGCTTTCATTCGAATGCTAACACCGGAATGATTGCGATAAGATCTATCAACGGCTAACATGCTACCAGGACCATTAGCTAGAAGTTTTCCCTCTTCATCAACTATTATTTTTAAGTTGGCATTCTCTTTGACTACTAATTTCTCTGGTAATGTTACTCTCGCATATCCACCACTTGCATGATGGAAATTCTTGGGTACACCAAAGGAAATTAACTCCTCACTGTCATGACAACGTATGCATACATTGCCAATAAGATCTCCACTTGCACTCGTTTCATAGTTCAGGTATTTCTCCTTGTCAGCGTTCAACACGACAATGATTTTTTCATGTGCACATACTTTCGTCGAATAATTCATCTTCACTTTTTACAGATATGAATTGTGTGTTGATCCTTCCACTGCGTAAAAAATACTGATTTAATGCATGCAATAAACTCGGTAGTGTCGATAACCTGCCATAGAGTACCTGTGGAAAAGCCGTGTCGTGTCCATGAACAAGCACAGAGTACGATTGGTAGAGCCGTAAGCATATTTCATGTCATTTTAAGATACGTAAAAAGTTAAAAAAATACCATGTTAAAAAATTCAAGAAAGTATTTACGAATTGGGGAGGGGACTCTTTGAGGTTGGAAAATGGGATTAGCAATGACATTATGAATGGAACTTGTACAGAAAACATATAATAAAGCAATAAAAAAGTATTAAAAAAATGGAGCGGGGGCTCTGGGGGGGGCGCGGGGCGGGTGTGTGGGGGACCCTTGGGGGAGGGTGCCCTTCTGTGTCTCAATGCACAAAAAATATTAAAAAAATGGGGAGGGGAGGAGGGGAGTGGGAGGGGAGGGGAGTGGGAGGGGAGGGGAGGGGAGGAGAAGGAGGGGATGAGTGGAGGGGGAGGGGGAGGGGACGGTGAGGAGGGGGAGGAGGGGGAGGAGAGGGAGAGGGAGGGTGGGGGCCCTTTGGGAGCCTGGGGGACCTTTGGGGACCGGTGGAGGGCCTTTGGGGGTCCTGGGGGCCGGTTGAGAGCCTTGGGGACATTTGGAGACCGGGTGAAGGCCTTTGGGACCCGGGTGGTCTTTTGGGAGCTCGATGTGCCTTTGGGGGGCCCGGTGTGGGCCTTTGAGGGTCTGGGGGCCGGGTGGGAGCCCTGGGAACCTTTGGGGACCGGGGGGTTCCTTCTGGATTGGGGTATGGGGATTGGAACCCTTTGGATCGGGGTAGGGCGATCGGGGCCCTTTGGGGTTGTGGTAGGGGACCTCACAACACTGTTCAAATGGAACTTGTGTATTATAACGACCACACTCAAAACCTCTTCTAAAATCATCTTTTAAATCATCTTTTAAATCATCGTCTCTAACGGTTTCGCCGAAATAATTCCATAAGCTGTTTAAAACCGTTTCGCCCAAAAAATCCCCTAAAAGTAATTTCTGTGTGTTCCTTTTGTTTTTTGGCATCTCTGTGCTTTCACATTTCAAATTTCTAGGAAACCCCTTCCTACGTTAATCTCTTCATCTCATAAATGTTCCTAGCTAAACTATTATGGTTTCGTTAGAATATCAATTTATCTCTCCGACTTAAAGCTCCGTGAAGCCGTATTTAAAAATAGAATTTCCATCTCTTTAGACTCCCGCATAATTCCAAGATAACAAGTGATGTCATTTATAATTCCTGACACTAAAGATCAATGAAGCCCTATTTAAAAATAGAATATTAATTTTTCTCTCTGACCTACAGAACGTTTATCCCTCAGGTCTAAGATTGAAGAAGCCATATTATTTCTTAATTCCCCCTTCGTTAGAATATAAATTTATCTCACCGACTTAAAGCTCCGTGAAGCCGTATTTAAAAATATAATTCCTATCTCTTTAGACTCCCGCATAATTCCAAGATAACAAGTGATTTCATTTATAATTCCTGACACTAAAGATCGATGAAGCCCTATTTAAAAATAGAATATTAATTTTTCTCTCTGACCTAAAGAACGTTTATCCCTCAGGCCTATGATTAAAGAAGCCATGTTTGTTTCTTAATTCCCCCTTCGTGAACCACTAATTCCCCCATCGATTATGTAAATCACCCCTCATGTGATTACACGTGGCCAAACGACAACAGATCGATTGACCTTGACCCCCATTAGACTCGATCGATAATCCTTGAATAAATTATGTCCCGTCAGCATTAAACTAAATTGTAGATGGCAGCAGGGGTGGGTATCACGAGTCAATAAGGCCTTTCTACTGATTGTTGGAGATGAATACCAACAGGGGATTCCATTTTTTTTTATCAGGAAATTATAACGCTTTATCCACTATTAAATAAAAAAAGAAGGTTTTTCAGCTGATAGTCAGGAGCAGCATTAAAACTCAAAACAAACAGAAATTTTTCCGTATATGAAGGTTTGCCCCCTCCTCAATACCTTGCGGTTTACGTTAAAACTGTTAGCACTTTAAAAATTAAAAAAGCTTCCTATTCTAATGAAACAGCCCTTTTGTCTCAGTAGCCGTTCTTAAGAAATTGGGACAAACAGTCAAACTTTAGCGTAAAGAGCAAGGTATTAAGGAGAGGATTAAAATTCCTTGAATTTTAGGGGGGTGTTTCCCCCTTATTTAAAAAATCAGACAAATTTCTCAGGCTCGTAACTTTTGATGGGTAACACTAAACTTGACAAATCTTATATATTTGAAGTCAGCATGATATTCAGTTACTATTGAGCCGAGTCGCTCCTTACTTATTGTTCATTACCACGAACTGTTTGATATCATTTGCGGTTAAAAATAAGCATTTCCTCTTATAATAGCGAGAGGCAGGCTGTCATGTGCATTCCTTTATAATTATATATATGAACTACTGCGATGTCACATTATTTTCATACCGGCTTTTGGGAATTTAAGTTTGTATTTTTGGAAAATAGCTGTGTACATTTTTTACGATTTTTTTTTTTTTTTAATAATAGTAAAAGCTTAAAGTGTGATTTGCTGTATAATGAATGCATTGAAGATTGTTTCTGTAGGTAAGTTATTTATGAGCAACAGCCAAATCGCGTTGTCAAACGCTTATGTCAGTATTACCTATCAGTTTACGTAAATTATTAGGGGCATTTGTTTCTATTGCTGTAGGCATGACATAACCGTTGAGGTCACAAGAGCGCCTTAGGGAATAGCCTTGATAAAGTTCGTTCAACCTCAAGAGCGCCCTAGGGGATAGCCTTGACATGTTCCCTGGAAAGGCGCCAAGGAACCGGCTGAGAGCAAATTCATATAAGCATTCCTATGGCAGTTGTAGTATTAATTTCCTATGGCCGTTGTAGTATTAATTATAAGCATTCTACTCATGAGTTTTGGTATCGCCTCTTCTCTCACTGTAAAGGTCTAAGACCTACTGCGTCATTGGCGCTTTACTGAAAACTATATGCGTCTTGAACAGTCTTGGAAAGTATAAACAACATCAAATTGAATATTTGATATGTAATGATATTAATTGCTGAAAGATCCATCAGTTCAAGAATTTATTTCACTGTAATTTCATTTTCATTTTCAATGCTGAAAGAACTGGAAAAGAAAATACCTGTAGCACAATTTGTTTTCAGTAAAGTGTCAATGACGCAGTAGGCTTTTGGTTTTTATTTAGAGTTAAGGAAGGGAGCAGTATCAAAACTCTTGTTTGTAGTGAAACAATATTCGTCTTGAACAACTTTAGAAAGAACTAATAAATTAAACTGAATATTTGATGTATAATGATATTAATTGCTGAAAGCTCATAGGTTCAAAATTTTACTATAATTTTAATGTTTACTTTCAATATTAAGTACAAAAGAAAATATTTGTAATAAAATTGGTTTTCAGTAAAGCGCCAATTACGCAGTAGGTTTTAGACTTTACAGTGAGAGAAGGAGGCGATACCCAATCTCTTACTTGTAGTGATTTTTGTTCGATTAAAACTTGATTTGCATATTCAATTTAAGTTTCACTAGTTTTAAGATTTATTTATTCATTTACGTTAAAAGCTATTGTATTTTTGTTTTCAATGTTTGTTTATTTAATTTCTGTTCGTTTTAAGTTTCATTTATACTACAATAGCAAAATATTTTTTTCGTGTTAAGCTTGATTTTCATATTCAATCTAAGCATTACTCGCTTTAAGATCTATATATTCATTTATATTATTACTTGTTTTTGCTATGATTGTTTATTTAATTTCTGTTCGCTTTGGATTTCATTCATTCTTTAATAGTAATTTCTGGCCATTTTGAGTTTGATTTTAACAGGTATTTGTATCTGCTGAGCTTAAGTTTCAAATGGCCTTTACTTTTCTTTGAAAAACTTATTTTTCGGAATGTTTTTCTTAATTAATTGGACGTTAAATATACCTGTACGGACTATTGTGACGCCTTTGAATCTCGTCTAGACTGAAAATATCTGTTTGTAATATATGCAATGGGAAAAGGTTTTTCAAGGTTTTTTTCGAAATTTTCCTAAACACGTTTCAAAACTTGAGCCATTTTGAACGTAAACGTGTTGTGAAGTGTCCACTACCCTTTTGCATACTAACAGGTGATGCATTGATATTAAGACGCTTTTGCTTAGTACTTTTGAATCATCATCGCCACTTGGTGTGCTAATATTTTACGGTAAAAGAAGAAGTTTTTGTTCCACCACCTGAACAATCAAAAGAAACAAATGTGGCCATCAATGCCTACCATACCTTTGAAAATCAAAAACCTGGAGTATATATATCGTTGGAAGGAAAAATTTTTTTGTCCCGCCACCTGAACAATTAAGAGAAACAAAAGTTCGGTGATATGTCTTTCATAATGGCAAAAGATAAGCCGAGGCAAAAGAAGGAGTTTTTTGTCCCACCGCCTGAACATTGAAAAGAAGCAAAGGTTTGGCAAAATGTCTTTTATAATGACAAAAGACAAGCCGAGGCAAAAGTCAAAGGTCCAATAAAAAAAACCGTAAGTTTACAAAGGCAGTACTTCTAATTTAAGGTCTATTTGGACATCATGCCTTCAAGAAAAGGCTCACATTGTCTTCGTTTATAAGACAAGCGACAGTAAGAATCTATATATAGAAGCCTGCCGCGTAGCGAGTGCCGGGGCCCGTCAGCAAAACCGCCGGTTGGGTCTCTTAAGTCCTGTAAAAACAATGGAGTCTCATTCAGAACCTGGAAGTACGCAGTATTGATTGCAAATACCAAGTAAGGTAAATGCTCGCAACAGTTATGTGGTTCATGTTTTGCATATAATCGTAACATGTATGTTAATTCTCTGTGTTAACGCTATTTTTTTCTGTTTGTACTTGCCATTTAACTAGAAGTAAACCAATATTTTATCTAAAATAGTTTGTTATTTCATCCAACAATTTCGTTCTAAAAGACGGACCATTGTCAGGCAGAAAGATTTTGAGGGATATGTCTTATTCTAAAAATACTCTATTTAGCAGAGTTTTTGCTGTTGCGCTTGCGCTCTTATCCTTAATTGGGAAGGCATAAAGATATTAATTGAAGTGATCTACTGTCGTTAATACACAGTGATACCCTTTGTCAGAAACAGAAAATCCTCCACCTGATCCACATACATCGATTGAGATTAAATATCCTATCCAGTTTGGTATCAGGTAGTTCTCCAGCTCTGAGCGGGGCGTTTTTGGTGACAATTTATGTCTGGTGCATTCTTTGCATCCTTGAATGAATTTTTTTAACCTTTTATACATTTCTGGAAATAAATTTTTTTTTATTTTGCCAATCGCTTTTGCTTGTCCCATATGGCAACCATTTACTAAATGTTACATCTGTAAAATTTCTGTGTCTATGCATTTTGGCATAACTGATAGAATTTTATTTAATTGTTCCTATGTTCTTGTGACGCTCTGTAATATCGTGTAAAGATCCCTATGCTCCCATCTATGTCAAACTGGTTTAGCTTCTTTATTAGTAGTGTTTGAGATTTTCTGGTAACTCTTTTCCATTCAGTAAGAAGGATTTTATGGGTGCACAAAGTTCATTCTTATCTTGCTGTAATGACAGGTTTTTATTAGACAGAATATTTGTATCGGCAAAACAGCTATCTAAGGAGTAGAGAGGGGGGTTCTACTCGTGACATGACCACGTGGTCATGTCAGCATTTTTAATGCTGACGGGGCACCATATATGGGCATAGAGTCCCTAGGGGAGATGGATTTCTGAGAAATTGATTGCGTAATCAAAGTGTGTCAATGACCCAAATTTCCAAGGTCGATGTTGTTGTTGTTGTAAGTGCACGCTCTCAGCGAATGTCAAGGTCGATGTTGTTGTTGTTGTAAGTGCACGCTCTCAGCGAATGTTATGAGTTTCCAGAAATAGAAAACAGCATTTGTTGTTGTTTTGGCCATGTGCATAGCCTCCCTAGGGAGAACACGTGGTTAATTAAAGCGATTGGGAATTTGGAACACCTGTGCTGTCAGTCATTAATCAAATTGTTTCCAGGCAAAGTTTAATAATGTCTGACAGGTACTGTCAACATTTCTCCAGGAATAGATCCAAGTCATTAATGTTCTTTGCCTCGGAAACAGTTCTACTGGTCGAACTCCAAAAGATATTAATAACCAAACGCCATGGAAACAATTCTACAAGAAACATCTTAGAGATGAATTGTTTTAGCGCGGGAATCAGGTTTCTTATTAATTTGAAATGCCTCAGTGCAGAGATGCCAATAACAAAGGAATACGCTGAATTTACGTTTAGGGATTATTTGGCGAAACCGTTTTAGACATTTTAGGGAATTATTTCGGCGAAACAGATAGAGACATTTTAAAAGAAGATTTTAGGAAAGGTTTTAGAAGAGAATTTGAGGGTCAAACTCTATGGTCGTTATAATACACAAGTTCCATTTGAACAGTATTGTGAGGTCCTCTACCACAACCCCAAAGGCTTCCAATCCCCCTACCCAACCCCGAAGGAAGTCCCCGGTACTCAAAGGTCCCCCAAGCGCCCAAAGAGCCCCAGCCCCCCCAACGCCCTCCTCAGACCCTCAAAGGCCCTCCCCTGGTCCGCAAAGGGCCCCCCGACCCCCAAAGGGCCCCCCGGCCCCCAAAGGCCCTCCCCCCGGTCCTCAAAGGTCCCCCGGGCCCGAGAAGCGCCACGGGGCAGGAATGCGCCGCATGGGGATGCGCCACAGGGGGATGCGCCGCGGGTCGAGGGAAGCGCCGCAGGGATGCGCCGCAGAAATGCACCGCAGGAATGCGCCGCAGGGATGTGCCGCAGGGATGCGCCGCAGGGATGCGCCGCTTTTTGTTAGAGTTCTAGTTTACTTTAATTTTAGTTAAAAGTTTGATGTTTTACCTTTGAGTTTCAGTTAGAGTTCTTGTTTAGTTTTAGTTAAGAGTTTAGAGTTTTTAGCTTAGAGTTTTTGTTGAAGTTCTAGTTTAGTTTAGTTTTAGTTAATAGTTTAGAGTTTTAGCTTAGAGTCTTAGATTAGAGTTTTTGTTAGAGTTCTAGTTTAGTTTAGCGTAATTTTAGTTAAGAGTTTAGAGTTTTAGCTTAGAGTCTTAGCTTAGAGTTTTTGTTAGAGTTGAAGTTTATTTTAGTTTTAGTTAAGAGTTTAGAGTTTTTAGCTTAGAGTAATAGCTCAGAGTTTTTGTTGAAGTAATAGTTTATTTTAGTTTTAGTTTATAGTTTATAGTTTTAGATTAGAGTCTTAGCTTAGAGTTTTTGTTGGAGTTCTAGTTTATTTTAATTTTATTTTAGAGTTTAGAGTTTTAGCTTAGTCTTAGCTTAGAGTTTTTTTGTTAGAGTTCTAGTTTACTTTAATTTTAGTTAAGAGTTTGATGTTTTACCTTTGAGTTTCAGTTAGAGTTCTTGTTTAGTTTTAGTTAAGAGTTTAGAGTTTTTAGCTTAGAGTTTTTGTTGAATTTCTAGTTTAGTTTAGTTTTAGTTAATAGTTTAGAGTTTTAGCTTATAGTCTTAGCTTAGAGTTTTTGTTAGAGTTCTAGTTTAGTTTAGTTTTAGTTAAGAGATTAGAGTTTTTAGCTTAGAGTCTTAGCTTAGAGTTTTTGTTAGAGTTGAAGTTTAGTTTAGTTTCATTTAATTGATTAGAGTTTATAGAATAGATTCTTAGCTTAGAGTTTTTGTTGAAGTTATAGTTTAGTTTAGTTTTAGTTAATAGTTTAGAGTTTTATCTTAGAGTCTTAGCTTAGAGTTTTTGTTAGAGTTCTAGTTTAGTTTAGTTTTATTTAAGAGTTTAGAGTTTTATCTTAGTCTTAGCTTATAGTTTTTTTGTTAGAGTTCTAGTTTAGTTTAATTTTAGTTAAGAGTTTGATTTTTTTACCTTTGAGTTTCATTTAGAGTTTTAGTTTAGTTTTAGTTAAGAGTTTGATGTTTTACCTTAGAGTCTTAGCTTAGAGTTTTAATTTGAGTTCTAGTTTAGTTTATTTTTAGTTAAGATTTTAGAATTTTAGCTTAGAGTTTTTTTTGTTAGAGTTATATTTTAGTTTAATTTTAGATAAGAGTTTGTTTTTTTTAACTTTGAGTTTCAGTTAGAGTTCTAGTTTTTTTTTATTTTAGAGTTTAGAGTTTTTAGCTTAGAGTTTTTGTTGAAGTTCTAGTTTAGTTTAGTTTTAGTTAATAGTTTAGAGTTTTAGCTTAGAGTCTTAGCTTAGAGTTTTTGTTAGAGTTCTATTTTAGTTTAATTTTATTTAATAGTTTGATGTTTTACCTTTGAGTTTCAGTTAGAGTTCAAGAATAGTTTAGTTTTAGTTAAGAATTTAGAGTTTTTAGCTTAGAGTCTTAGCTTAGAGTTTTTGTTGAAGTTCTAGTATAGTTTAGTTTTAGTTTATAGTTTAGAGTTTTAGCTTAGAGTCTTAGCTTAGAGTTTTTGTTAGAGTTATAGTTTATTTTAATTTTATTTTAGATTTTAGAGTTTTAGATTAGTCTTAGCTTAGAGTTTTTTTTGTTAGAGTTCTAGTTTAGTTTAATTTTAGTTAAGAGTTTGATTTTTTTACCTTTGAGTTTCAGTTAGAGTTCTAGTTTAGTTTAATTTTAGTTAAGAGCTTAGAGTTTTTAGCTTAGAGTCTTAGCTTAGAGTTTTTGTTGAAGTTCTAGTTTAGTTTAGTTTTAGTTAATAGTTTAGAGTTTTAGCTTAGAGTCTTAGCTTAGAGTTTTTGTTGAAGTTCTAGTTTATTTTAATTTTATTTTAGAGTTTAGAGTTTTAGCTTAGTCTTAGCTTAGAGTTTTTTTGTTAGAGTTCTAGTTTACTTTAATTTTAGTTAAGAGTTTGATGTTTTACCTTTGAGTTTCAGTTAGAGTTCTTGTTTAGTTTTAGTTAAGAGTTTAGAGTTTTTAGATTAGAGTTTTAGTTGAAGTTCTAGTTTAGTTTAGTTTTAGTTAATAGTTTCGAGTTTTAGCTTAGAGTCTTAGCTTATAGTTTTTGTTAGAGTTCTAGTTTAGTTAAGTTATAATTAAGAGATTAGAGTTTTAGCTTAGAGTCTTAGCTTAGAGTTTATGTTAGAGTTGAAGTTTAGTTTAGTTTTATTTAAGAGATTATAGTTTTTATCTTAGAGTCTTAGATTAGAGTTTTTGTTGAAGTTATAGTTTATTTTAGTTTTAGTTAATATTTTAGAGTTTTAGATTAGATTATTAGCTTAGAGTTTTTTTTAGTGTTATTGTTTATTTTAATTTTATTTTAGATTTTAGAGTTTTAGCTTAGTCTTAGCTTAGAGTTTTTTTGTTAGAGTTCTAGTTTAGTTTAATTTTAGTTAAGAGTTTGATTTTTTTACCTTTGAGTTTCATTTAGAGTTTTAGTTTAGTTTTAGTTAAGAGTTTGGTGTTTTACCTTAGAGTCTTAGTTTAGAGTTTTAATTTGAGTTCTAGTTTAGTTTAGTTTTAGTTAAGATTTTAGAATTTTAGCTTAGAGTTTTTTTTGTTAGAGTTCTAGTTTAGTTTAATTTTAACTAAGAGTTTGATTTTTTTACATATGAGTTTCAGTTAGAGTTATATTTTATTTTTAGTTAAGAGTTTAGAGTTTTTAGCTTAGAGTTTTTGTTGTAGTTCTAGTTTAGTTTAGTTTTTGTTAATAGTTTAGAGTTTTAGATTAGAGTCTTAGCTTAGAGTTTTTTTTAGAGTTATAGTTTAGTTTAGTTTTATTTAAGAGTTTGATGTTTTACCTTTGAGTTTCAGTTAGAGTTCTAGTATAGT